>NC_031967.2:87270663-87355663 GCF_001858045.2 Oreochromis niloticus
CACGAGTGCAATGCTCTGGCCGAACACTTGCAGGGCATGTCATACAATGCCTTTCTTCAGACACCAGCTTGGACATTGCTACAGTGGGGCGCATCTTGGGATTGCGTTGTCAGTCACACAAAGCTGGTACACGAAACCTACCGCGCGTACACCTCCGTCAAGAGCCTGCGCGAGGCGCCGCCCGGACAACGCACAAGGACTTTTCCCGTGGTCGCCGCCGAACAAACGACCGAGGCGCGCCTAAAGTCTTAAGGCCATGACGACCGAGGACCCCGTGATGAGAAGTCGAGCACAAACAATGGGGATCGGTGCTGCGGCCAGCGCGCGACATACCAGGAGTCTGCCGAGCCGGAGTCAAGCGGACGTCGCACGGTTCGCCGAGCGAGTCCTGACTACTACCGCACCAAACCGCAGCTGTTTTAACGAACGCCAAAGGCTCGCGTGGCATAATTTGGTCTACGAGGTCCTAGGATAACATCGCTCAGAATCTTACAAACACAGAGGGCGCTTCGGTCGAAGACTACTAAACACAAGGCGGAGTTCTGGTGGGCAAGTGTGTATAAATTGGACTGCCTGGCTTCGTGATACCACCAATGCTCCACACAGCATATGCGTCTGACACAACAGAATGTCTCACTACAGCCATCCAAATATGTCGGGTTCCACATCGACCCTGACGACCGACACCAAGACCAACGTGTCGACGAGTCTAAGCGGTGAGCCGCAAGTCACGTGGCGTCAAGTAGGCCACGTGGAGGTTCGCCTTTTGCGCAAATAGACGAGCGCGCCCCCGAAGCCACATCGCTTCGGTCGAACTCCGGGTCTTCGCGCGACTCTGACACAGATGAAAATTGTGTGCACGAAGAGGGTTGTTCTTGTGGCGACGACACCAGTGACTCCGACGATGCGAGTGAGACCGACGATGAGAGTGAGATCGATGATGCGAGTGAGATCGACGATGCGAGTGAGACCGACGATGCGAGTGAAACCGATGTCGACAGTCACGACGAAGGCCAGTGCAACGACCCGTCCTGCTGCGATCCGGCTCTGATGTACCACTCCGAGGACGAGGTCTCGTACTATCGGAACAGCGGCATGGCCTTCGAGGACCGGGGTGACGGCACCGGCTTTGGTACACTCCTGGACCTTGCATGTCGTTTGGAAGAGGGACCGGTGTTGTGTTCGAAGACTAACGTCGTCGTCCTCCGCCACCACCAGCAACAACAACAACAACCCAGGATTTCGTTGTTTATTGCTTTGTTTTGTATGTTACCCACAGCCACCTACTACTCGTGTGTGTATCGTTTTACCCACAGTATATCTCAAGTTGTGCTCCTTTGTTGTGTGTATATTCTCATCCTAAGACCTCAAATAAATTAAATGCAATTGACAGAGCGATTTGGGATCTTTCTTTTATTGAGTCTGCTTTCTCTCCTCTTTCACATCACACAAAGACACACCGCAATATAGCAACCAAGTGCATTCATGTACTATGTAATAATACACTCCGACGTTTAGAGACTACAGACTCGTAGACTGCGCACCGTAACCAATGCACCAGTGAAATGTATACGTGTTGCTCCCGATGTTATTGTGAATGTGAATGTTGGCAACAACAAATAAAATCAAGGTGACACATACAGGGTTTATGTGGTTTCTTTTATTAGTGTGGTCCGATGTTTATGTTCACAAGTCATGTAGGTACACTGCATGTTACACAAAGGACAATCTTAGTAGGTTTAGCATTGCTTTCATAAGCACCGTAGCCGGTGTTGTCGTTGTTGTATGTTACACACACATCACAACTCAATTGTGGACACGCTTCAGTGGACCCCATTTCATCTCTGGCGTTCTGGATACCATAACAAAAAGGTGTTCCACTTCAAGTCGTCTTGGTTGGTGTCACACCACAGCAGGCAAGTAGCTTGCTGCGATCCGTCTCACGGAATACATCACCTAAACGAGGCACCACACTAAAGCGCTCGTCCACCAACTCCCGTAGGTCTTTGTCGATCGCCGCGCTTACAAGTTTCCAGCGATTGTCTTCGAACCGGCAGTCGGTGTGGCGGTCTGCCTCTCCTGGTATCCAGCTGAGCGTGAAGTATTCTTTGTAAGCTTCCCACAACTGCTCAGTGAAGCGCTCTATATCCATCGTGTCGTCGTCCATCAAAAGGGTCAACGTCCACCCTAAGTCAGCGGTGCGATCCACTTGCACGTACCAAGCACGGCAGATGGGAGGCCTGTTCATGCAATATCTCAACCAAAAATGGCACAGCTGAAACCCGTCCGTGATCAGCGCGCCCAGGTCTTCCACCTCCAAAAGCTGTATATACGGCACTAACGTGTGCAGGTTAGGCTTCTCGTCCGCGGTCATCTTGGTCAGCATTGAGCTCGAGAGCACGTGCCTTTTCATAATTCTGTCCAGGCTGGGGCTGTAGAATCTAGAGAGTTTGTCAATCTTAGAGTCGGGGAACGCCACCCTGGGATGGCGTATGGTGAGTCGATGAGTACCTGGCATTGTAAGAGACGGAATGCATGTAGTACGATGTGTGTGACAGTCTGTGTATATATACCCCACAGGAAACATAAACAACACATTTGACTACGACAGTGACACAAACGTACGAACATCGAAATGTTACCCTTTGTGATTTTAGTTTTGTGCTGTCAACTGATCAACGCCACGGACGATCCTGCTGTTGTCACAGCTGAGAGTGGTCAAGGGGTTGTGATTCTACCATGTCGATGTTCATACACGAGGACCGCCATTGCGGGTGTGCTGTGGAGGAGAACTGATCTGATGCGCGATGAATATGTTCTTCTGTATCGTGGTAAACAGTACTGCCCAGACTTCCAACACCCATCCTTTAAGCGCCGGGTGTATTTGCAAGACAGAGAAATGAACGAGGGAGACCTGTCTTTGTTTCTGAAGAATGTGACATCGAACCGTACCCATTATATGGTGTTATTATTGTGCATTGTGTTTTGACCGTGAAATAACAATAAATGAAGGATGAACATACACAGAGTGTCGTTCGTTTTATTGCTTGCATTGTACACAGTTGACATTATGTTCACGATCCATGGAATGACAGCACGGGCTACCATTGTAGAGCAAAGGCTTGTACAGTTTGAACGTCTTATCCCCTGTCATCTCGGTCAGCGTGGAGCTCAAGAGTACATGCGTTCTCAGGCGTGCTCACGGAAAAGCACGTATTATCACGTACCCCTTCCAGCTACTCCTAGTTTATGTGCGGGTCACTGCGTCTCTCACGGCGAGCATGAAACATGGCAAAAGTTATCTCCTTTATACTTGTCTTGTCACTGACACTAAGCGGACGCGTCGCTCTGTGTCAGCAGAAGAATGACAAAGGTGGGTGTAAAATGGCCTTGTTACCTGTACAACAACACACCAAACAACGAATGCATTGCTGTCCATGGGAGTCTTTACGAGAATGTGAATGTCACCCGCAGGTTCTCCACCCCGTCCGCACGTCAGATTGATTCTCGTGGGCAAGACCGGGTCTGGCAAGAGCGCGTCTGGTAACACTATACTCGGCGATAGCAACGCTTTCAAGGAGGACATGTCACCCGAGTCCGTCACCGTTGGCTGTGTGAAGAAGGAGGTGGACAGAGACGGCGCCAAAGTCGTTGTGATCGACACTCCGGGGTTGTTCGACACAGCCAAAACACAATACGATGTGAAAAGAAAGATCGAGGAGTGTGTCGAACAGTCGGTACCCGGACCGCACGGATTCCTTTTGGTAATCAGCCTAAAGTCTAGGTTCACACAAGAGGAGCGGAGCAGCATAAAGTGGATTCGAGACAACTTCGGAGAAGACGCTTTCACGTACACCTTGGTCTTGTTTACACACGGTGACTTGCTAAAGGGTAAATCGGTGAGAGACTACGTGAAGGAAAGCAAAGAGCTACAAAGAGTGATAAACCAGTGTGGCGGAAGGTACCACACGCTGAGCAACACTCAGAGAGTAAACCAAACCCAAGTGGATACTCTGTTGAGTAAAATAGAGGACATGGTAGAATTCAACGGAGGTGAGCACTACAGCAACGATATGTACAAGGCAGCTCAGAAGAAACTCGAAAGAGACACGGAGCGTAAGAGGAAAGAGCAAGACCAAATGCGAAAAGAGCACGAACAGATGATTAAGACAAGGGAATGGTGTAGATTCTTCGGTCTTACTTCTCTGGGATTATTTGGAGCAGGGGCATACTTGTCCTCTTACGTGCTAATGGGGATCGGTGGGGCGCTTGGGTATTCTCAGTTTAATTGTTCTGTGGCCATGTTCAGTTAGGTGGGCTAACTACATTAGTCAGTTTGCCATCACACGCTAGATTGTTTTGGTAGAACTGCTTACGAAGACGGTATGCTGAGAATCGGTGTTCTTCACCAAATGGATACACAAGATATCGACCGATATTAGGAGTCTGTTTCTGTCCTCGTTGTGTGGATCATGTGGTATCTGTGCAGTACAATAAAGGTGGAAAACATACTGTTATTGTGTGGTGTTTTACACTGTTACTGTGTGGGTTTTTAGACCCTTCCATTTCTGTCGAAACACAGTCATACACTGAGCTGGGTTTGATTGCTTTTTACACCAAATGTCAAATGAAAAACTCCGTACAAGATCACAGCGTACGTTTGTTTATTCACGAATACAGCAGCACGTTGAGGTTACATATACAGTTTTACATCACAAGTAAAATAGACTTATCGTGGTGGTGGTTTATACGAAAATATATACACACACTGCATACACCAAATGTCAAATGAAAACTCCGTACAAGATCACAGCGTACGTTTGTTTATTCACGAATACAGCAGCATGTTGAGGTTACATATACAGTTTTATATCACAAGTAAAATAGACTTATCGTGGTCGTGGTTTATACAAAAATATATAGACACTGTATGAAAAGAGCATGAAATATCCTCTTTGTACCCCCCCGCCCCGTCAGCAACGCCTAGGCATTATGTCCGGTACTTGCTCGGCTAAAAACTCGTCTGGGTAGAGCTGAACGTCTTGAAGCTTGAGCTTTAGCAACTTGACAGCACTCGGAGATATACCGTTTATGTTGAAAATCGGGGTTATGCGTACCCTCAGAGGGTACGGGTTCATCTTGAGCGTGCTCTCCCACTCGTCCTCTCCCCCGAGATCGTCCCCTCCTATCTGCACGTATCGAGACTGTTTGGATATAGACGACAGTGCTTTCTTCTGATGCTCTGACAGCCCTTCCGTGTTACACCTTGACGTGCTACCACCGGCGCTGGCTGCACCGCCAAAGCCAGAGACTTCGACTTTTGCTCCGCTGTCTCTGCAGCGCTCAGCAGCATCGTCTAAGCTGTTCTCAGCGTCCTTGTTGCAGGTAGAGAACACCTCAAACGAGCTGTAATATCCACCAACCTCCACTGAGCTTACGAACCCATATCCCCAAGTGTCCAGGAACTCATCGATGCGTCCTTCTGGGTCTCGGTTAAGCTCCTCCAGTGATACGCGGAGCATGGTGCTGGGTTCATAGGACGAGAAGGTTGCGCTGCCCACTTGGCACTGATATGACGATGACGAGACTGAAACTCTGTTACTCGAAGCTACCGTCCTCTCCATCGACCTCTCCACGGCATCGGTCTTACTGAACGTCACTTCGGCCGAGGCCGTTACACCAACAAAGGACCCCGACGCTCCTACGTGACCAGAGCTAGAGTCCTTGGTGCCATGCGATTGCTTGGTCTGCGACGCGTCAGCTGATGCTCTCTTGTATTCTCTGCTACCTCTCAGACACCGGATGGCCTTGTGAAACTTGACACGGGCGGGCACCGTGAACTCGTTTTGTTGCCTGCACCTATGCAAGAACCCCGAGAGCGCTACGGCCTCCAAGTTCCCCAGTCCTTTGCTTGTCACAGCGTAGCCCAGCGGAAAGGTGTACACGGAGATGGTCGAGTCACAGTGGTTTATCAGCAACCGGTCCGCTATGTACAGAGTTCCAACTATAAGTGCGCTCGATAGGGTCACAGCTATAACAGCATACAATACGATATTCAGTCGAAGCCCCGCTATCCTCCTCTCACCGACCCTACGTACTTGGTCGTCCTCACTGGGCAGTCCTGTGCAATTGGGCTTGTCCAAGACGACAATCTCATCACGCGAGACAGCGGGCACGGCAGCCTCTCTAGCCGGTCTACTCAGCCTTCCAACTAACCCTATGATACAGTCACTAGCAGCCGATAGTCCTACCCGACATTCATGGCCACCGTGTGCACACACACGTCGTAGCTGACTCCGGTTTCTGAACGCTAGGCCAAAAATCAGCGACAGTCCGAGCAGGACACACACAGCTGAGACAATCCCCTCGTTTCTTGTCCTCGCGTCAGAGTCCGCAGACAGAGGGTCCTCGGTAATGGAGGACTCGTCCCGTTGAATGCACGTGATACACGCCTCGCTAGAGCACTGGAATCCGGGCTTACACACGCACTGTAGCTCTTCTTTTGGGCTGTACACAATGTTCTTGGGCCCGTATGTGTCAGACCACACGGGGTTCCCGTTCACAAATCTAGGACGCGCACCCCCTTGGCAGACAACCGCCGTCTCTTCTCCAGAAGTCCTACACGGCACGCAGGGCGACGCAAAGTGTTGCAGGTGCGAACAGAAGGGCGGGTTGTCCGGTGAACTGCTGGCATACAGATGTCTCATATTCCGATCCTGTATTTGTGTAATGGGAACACGTCCATCCCAGTAAAACATGGCGTACTTCTTGCTGGAAGAAATGTTCTGTAGGTACACAAAGTTTTTGTTGACGTCGCAGTAGGGTTGCAAAATACACCTAGTCAGCCTGTTGTGTAATTCCGTGTATTCGTATAACCGACAATGTACACACTGCGGATCACGACAACGCCCGCTAGCTGCCATTACTGTGCCCGGAGGACACATACAGCAACCCAGGCTGTCAGTCACACAGCCCAGACAAGTAGTTCCACAGAGAAGCATAAGCAAAACGCGCATCATTTCTGCAATCAGTTAGCAGAGAAGGCATCCTCATAGCATGGGTGTTATTACCATCTCCAGGCCGACCAGAATCAGCAGGGTCCCGTGCTGCAGGTCGGCGAGGAATAGCGCTGCAGGTCGGCGAGGAAAGCGCCGCAGGTCGGCGAGAAAAGCGCTGCAGGTCGGCGAGGAAAGCGCTGCAGGTCGGCGAGGAATAGCGCTGCAGGAATAGCGCTGCAGGTCGGCGAGGAAAGCGCCGCAGGTCGGCGAGAAAAGCGCCGCAGGTCGGCGAGGAAAGCGCTGCAGGTCGGCAACAAGGCATTGTGACTTCGATTAAATACTACCCCAAACAGGCCGCTTTATCCCAACAGTCTGCCACTGCTGAGAGAACGCAACAGCTTAAGGACAGCTCGTTTCTAGATGCAGACATCAGAGTCACGCAGAAGCATCTCCGGTTAATTTGTCAACTATGAAGACAGCGGTCTACACTGTCCTGTGCTTGGGAGCGTTGTTCTACTCCACCAGCTGCAGTTCGACCAAGAAGAGCTACAGTGCGAAATGTCTGAACGGTAAGACCGCGACAGTGGACGCGTCTAGTGTGGGCCGCACTTCCACGTACAAGACGTACAAGCAACTGGTGTGCAAAGCCTGCGCCGTGCAGCAGTGCGACGACACCAGGCTGTTCAAGGGGTACTCCAAAAAGGACGACAACAGTAGAATCCTCACCTCCAGCCTGGAAGGGCTGCAGTTGAGGAGTTACGGCTCGACCGAGGCCAAAGTGTCATACAGATGCCCCAAGACAGAAACCCTACAGGCCGCTCAATGCCAAACCGCGCAGACGCTGAAAGAGTGCCTAGTGAAGCTGTGCCAAGAGTGTTCCTCGACACACTGCGAGGTGTACGCGGGCTCGACGAAGGTCAGCTCGGGCAAAGTTGCGGTAGCCAAGGGTGTGTACAGGATCGACACGAAGGCCTCGGCGGCAGAGAAGCTGAAGAAGAAGCTGGAGGCCGTCAAAAGGATTGCAACGTCCGATAAGGCAAAGGGGGCAGCCAAAGCCATAGGAGCCGCTGTGGTCAGCAACAAAGATGTCATCGTCAAGTTTGCCAATTCCGTAGGGGTGCCCGAGGAGAAACTGGCGACCATTCAGCAGATAATCAAAGTGGGAAACAGCCTCTACGTGAAAGACGTAAACGGCGGACTCACAGCTCTGGCTGAGCTCACGGGTCACCCTCTGACCGAAGAGGAGGAGAAGACTATCGACAATGACATGAGCGAGGACGAAGAGGTCGAGTATTCTAGCGTGTTCGCTGCTCTGAAAGAAGAGGCCGCTCGCGTCGAGAGCGGGCGAGACTTGTATCAAGACAGCAAAGACTCATTCTTGGTAACCTACGGATTGTACATAGCTATCTCTGTAGTCGTTATAGTAGCGATAGCCAGCTGCGTGTGCTGTGTGCTATGCTGCAGGATGTGCTTGAAAAAGAGGAAAAGGGTCAACGTGGACTATAACTTGCAGCAGCGCAATCCGTAAGAAATGACAGCGCTGTAAGAAATGATAACGCTGAATATTGGTTTTGTATTCCATATAAAGCATGCCAATGGTCACAAAGTATTGTGTGTGCCATCTACTAGTACACGATTGTACTCTTGTGTTTTCGTATCACGTTTGTATACAACGGAGGCCAATGCGATGAACATTGTAGCCTAGGGAAGAAATGACGCTGAAGATTTTGCCTTATGTGTTTGCATCATGCATACACCCTAACGTATTACATGTAATCACCAGTGCCACTGTTTACACTGTTGTCGGTGTACTCCTGTGCAATTACGGTTAGCATTTTACACTGTTGGTATAAAATTTATGCTGTGTTTTTATACTGTTACATTTTTGTATTGTTGTCAATGTACTCCCATGCAATCGAGACTTGCGTTGTTATGCTGTTGCAGTGAAGAATGTAAAGTAAAGCACAGTCCTATGAAAACAATGTGTTGTATACACAGATGGTATGGTTTATGGTCTATGCTATGTTGCAGAAAATAAAATGCGGTAACAATCAATGGTGTCTGGGTACTCTGATGTTGCTGTTAGCCGTAAACACCACAGTACAGCAGTTATATTGACAAATCATTTATTGGGACATACACGCATACGAGGCACTATGTATCAAACTCCAGATGTCTCATCTTTTAGGCCGTGGTGTTGCGCACAAGAATCGGTTTGATTTGCAATTTGTCCAGTCCTCCGCTTTCGTATAATGCACACCACCACCACCACCGGATAGAAAGCAGCAGTGCACAAAAACACCATTGTCGAAAACAGCAGTAAGGCCCAGAGCAAATCAGTGTTCGACCAGGCAACTGCGCGAAGAGTTTTGCGATCCTCCAGGCGCCAGTGTTTGATAACGTGATACCCAGTGTTCTCCTCCAACACGTTGCAGGTGAAGTTCCCCTTGTCAGATTGTAATATATCCACAGCGATCCGTCGTTGAAACGTGTCGTCGTTGTTTGGGAGAATGTCAAAGACCTCGAGACCGTCGTCCGTACTGAGAACTCGGCCGTTTCTCATCAGCGTCATGGCAGGCGTGTTTGTGGAGAAACCCGATGCCATACAAATCAATGTGAGAATAGGTCCGCGTGTCTTCCGTGCAAACACGTACACGTCAGGGACGATTGCCCTTTCTCTCAGTTCCCGTTGGCTGTGTCCAACAAACCTAGTCAACCATCCGATACACTCGTCGCGCAAATAGCCGTTGGTGTATTCCCTTAACACGGTCACACCGTTCCATTTGTCCGCGATGGGTTTCGCCGCTTCGGTCGCAGCTGACCACCCCAGCGTGACATAATCAAAAGACATTAAATCGTCACCATCGTAAGCGTACTTATCCGCCCCGCGGACAAACCGCAGCCTCTCCTCGGAGGGGTTCGTTTCCCCATAACATCCGTGTAACCACTGTAGAACATGTACATCCCCATCGGACGCCGAGTGTCCCATCCGAGTCATCACGACATCTAGGTTAACGCCAAACCATTGCTGCTTGCTGAGTCGACTCTGCGTGCCCTTATCCAAGTATTCAGTGGTTAAGTGTTGTCTAGCCCAGTTTGTTGTGGGGGTTTTCCGTGGGTTGTCGGTGTCAAAACGGTCAAAGGGTTTACCGTCCAGTAGACCTATTGCTGTAAACTTGTGCACACCCGGCAAGCCGAGGTCTGCGGACAGCGCTGTATAAATGTAGATCAGCGAATGAGTTGCCGAATTCACCGTCAGCATACGCGTGACAAAGTACAAAGACACATACCGCGCGTCCATCGTAAGAGCTACCTCAATTGTGTGCGGTGTGCAAATGCAAGTGATCACAAACTCTCCCAGTGTTCGGGCAAATAAACTCGCCAACGTTTCCGCCGTCTCACAACAAAGCTCCCTGTACGGCCGACAATCCCACCCCCGGCTGCCCTGTTCCACATCGACCGCATGTACCCAGCTAAGACCTAGCCATCCCCACGTGTGTGTCGGTCTTTGCGAGAAACGAACGCTGTAACCGAGAGGTCTCTCACTTGTAGTTGTGCAATGTGTGTGATTTTATATATACAAGTACAGCACGGTAAACGCAGAAGCGGGGTGTGCGTGTTTCGCCGCAATGGAGTAAGTCAGTGTTTGTGGTGTTGGAAGAGCGGACGACTAGACTGAAATGAGAGTCCCACACACGACAACAACACGTAACGTTTCACGTAGGTTTATTATTACAAGCAGTATGATAACAAACCGACACAATACAATACAGTGCATACTTTGGCCCCCCGTTCTACTGTTCGGGGTACCACAGCCTAATCGTCGATGCCTTTCGCTTCTCATCATCATCGTCGTTGGTGTGACACCACAGAAGACACTCTCCTTCGTGACGTTCGGTCCGATAAACCTCGCCCATACGCGGCATCGCGGTCATCCGATCGTCAACCACTCGTCCAAAGTCACCTCGCTCGCCCTCGATGGAGACACACAGCAGTTTATCCCGTCGGTTTTCGTATTCGTGTTCCCCATACATGATGTCGGCTTTACGCGTATCCCCCGGCCGCCCAGGTTGCTTGACAACCCATTGCCATTCAAAGTATGTCTTGTAAGCAAGCCACAGCTTCCTCGACAGGACCTCCGCGTCCGCCACCGTCTTGCCCTCGCCATCTAGCAGCAGGGTCATACCCCATCCCACGCCAGTCACCCGATCCACGTGCACGTACCAACGAGCCCATCCGGCCATGAACGACTCCAGTTTACAATGAAACCAAAAGTCCACCATGTTAAAGCCGTCTAAGCACATGTCACTCATGTCTTCCAGGTCCGTGAGGGCTATGTGACAGGGTGCCATCACAGCCAACTCATCCGGGCATTTGATCCTGTCCAACGTGTTAGCAGATAACATGTGTGTTTTCATGATGTCTTCAGCCCAAGGGCGGCACAGGAACCACACGCGGCGTATCTCGCTGTCCGGGAGCTCCGTCCTTGGGTGCACCAAACGTATGCTGTAGACCTGCGACATGACAGCATTTGTGTCTCCGTTACACACGGCCGCTGTCAACCCTTCGACTCAAAGCGTCTGATGGCATTTGTGGATCCGTCCAGGTTATATACCGTTCTCAGTAGGGGTGAAACAGCGGAGAATAACCAAGGCAGCCACCGACCGGTGGATATTTGCTACGTGTGCTGTTGTACTGTGTGCTTCCATTTTGCAATACACCCCGAGTCAAGAACTTATACAACGTTTTCATGTCAAGCGTTTTCACATTCTTTGCAATGTAATTTCACGACGATGAAGAATAAAGAGCGCCGGATGTGAAAATGCGGTTCTGTCTCGTGTGAGTTTGTTTGTGTCACAAGTGAATTTGTCTGTCGACCGAGCACCCCATCGAGAAATGTGCACAACATCAGTGTTATGGTCGTCTCCCAGTACCCCCCGATCTGATCCCAACAGTGCCAAGCAGAGAACAAAACAGGGCACCCAGACACTCTCAAGTAACTCCAGACACTCTCAGGTAAATCCAGGCACTCTAAGGCAACTCCAGACACTCTCAGGAAACTCCAGACACTCTCAGGCAACTCCACACACTGTCAGGAAACTCCAGGTACCCTCAGGCAACTCCAGACACTCTCAGGCAACTCCAGACACTCTCAGGCAACTCCAGACACTCTCAGGCAACTCCAGACACTCTCAGGCAACTCCAGGTACCCCCGCGAGCCGCACCTTTCCGCCGGCAGCCGCGATCCGCCTAGCTGAAATCACTGCATTTTCGCGCAGGCTCTATGGAGCTCGGCCAGCGGAGGCCGCTGTTAACCCTGATGCTCCCCGGCGGGGTCGGTCGGTCTGTCGGCCAGGGGACGCGGGTCCCCCCGCGGAGTTAGCAAGGGGGTTTGGGGTCTCACGATCCCCCCACCACCACCACCACCACCATTCTCGATGGAAGGATAGAGTGAGTACGGTGTGTGTGTGTGTGTGTGTGTGTGTGTGCGTGTGTGTGTGTGCGTGTGTCTCGAGGAACACCCTAGCGAAAGCAGAGCGAGTCTCGCGGCGAGATGATAAGAAAGCGGATGGTGGGTACTAAGCGTGTTGGTGTTTGGTTACGGAGGCGAGGGCGACGCCGACGACGACAACAAGGGGGTCTCGTTAGACGCAGGCAATGTCACGCACTAGACCGTGGGAGCGAAAGAGCGCTAAGCTCGGCGGTACACGCGTAGCGCTTTCGCCGTCGGTGTCACGGTGCTCGTCCTCCTCACCATCACCATCAATATCGCCGACGTTTTGGCCTACGCGGGGTCGGCTCCGGTGTCTGGGTTGTTGCGACCGGCCACGTTTCGCTATCGAGGGCTAGGGGTCGAGGAAGACCAAGAGCAGCGGCGGCGACGACAACAACAACAGGAGAACTCGGAGGAGGAGGAGGAGGAGGAGGAGGAGGAGGAGGATCAGGAGGAAGAGACCGAGAAAGAAGAGCAAGAGGCCGAGGGGGATAACGACCGGACAGCCCGAACGCTCGCAGACGAGGAGCGGTACTCGGAGGATCGGGAGGACGAAAACGATGGGGTGGCGGATCCCCATAGGTCCTACGCGGAAGAGGCTCACAACTACGAAACGGCGTTGCAACTCTGCCAGGACGGCGGCTCGCAAGGCGAGTCGAACCGCCGAGAGGGAGAGGAAGAAGCAGGCGCTGAACCGGGGCGGGGGACTTGGGAGATTTGGCAAGAGGACGACGCCGGCCGTGCTGCAGGTGGCGTTCATGATCCTGGGCGCGATCGCGGCCACGGCGCTGTCGGTGAAACTCGCGACGCAGATGTAGCCGACGATTACGACGATTACGACGAAGAAGAAGACGAAGAAGACGACGACGACGACGACGAAGACTATGAAGAAGACGACAAAGACTATGAAGACAAAGACTATGAAGAAGAAGCAGAAGAAGCAGAAGAAGAAGAAGAAGAAGAAGAAGAAGAATTAGAAGAAGAATTAGAAGAAGACGACGACGACGACCTCGAGCCTCGAGGACGAGGCCCCACCGAAGAGGCCCTTGCGGCTGCGCGCGACGAGGCCTCCGCGTTCATGGCCTACTTCCCGCCGGAGATAGAGGACTCGGTGATCGCCATGACCAACCTGGAAGCGGACAGGCGCAGGCCCGCCATCGACGGGTGGAAGCCCATGGGCCCCGTCGAGTTCCGGGCCTACGTGGGGCTGCTCGTGCTCGCCGGCGTGTACAGGTCCCGGGGAGAGGCCTGCGAGAGCCTGTGGGACGCCGAGAGCGGCAGGTCCGTGTTCAGGGCCGCGATGCCGCTCAAGACCTTTCGAGCCTACTCGAGCGCGCTGCGCTTCGACGACAGAGAGGCCAGACGAGCCGTGCGAGGCGAGGGCTGCGGCGGCGGCCACGGCTACGACAAACTGGCCCCCATCAGAGCCGTGTGGGACGAGTGGTGCGCGAGGCTGCCCGCCATGTACCGACCGGGACCGGAGGTCACCGTCGACGAGAGACTGGTGCCGTTCAGAGGTACGTACGTGGTGGATGTTGTGTGTGTGTGTGTCTGTGTGCGTGACTGGGGGACGAGAGGAGGAAGAGGAGCGGGGAACGGCGACAACGCTAGCTTTCTGGGCATTGTTGTCGTCGTGTTCCGCGTGTGTGCTTTTACACGACTCTTTCTATCTTCCACGCTTGCAAGCGCGTTCTCTGTCAAACTCACGTGTCTTCTTCTTGCGTTTCTACCCCGGGAACGGCAAAAACACGCTAGCTCGCTTTGTTGTATATTCGTGTCGGGTTCTGCGTTTGTGCTTTCGCGTGACTCTTTATATCTTCCACGCTTGCAAGCGCGTTCTCTGTCAAACTCACGTCTCTTCTTCTTGCGTTTCTACCCCGGGAACGGCGAAAACACGCTAGCTCGCTTTGTTGTACATTCGTGTCGGGTTCTGCGTTTGTGCTTTTTACATGACTGTATATCTTCCACGCTTGCAAGCGCGTTCTCTGTCAAACTCACGTCTCTTCTTCTTGCGTTTCTACCCCGGGAACGGCGAAAACACGCTAGCTCGCTTTGTTGTATATTCGTGTCGGGTTCTGCGTTTGTGCTTTCGCGTGACTCTTTATATCTTCCACGCTTGCAAGCGCGTTCTCTGTCAAACTCACGTCTCTTCTTCTTGCGTTTCTGCCCCAATCTCCCCCCCACACTTTCCCGCATCGCTCTGGGCGACGAGAGGAGGAATAGGAGCGCGAACGGCGAAAACACGCTAGCTCGCTTTGTTGTACATTCGTGTCGGGTTCTGCCTTTGTGCTTTTGCATGACTCTTTATATCTTCCACGCTTGCAAGCGCGTTCTCTGTCAAACTCAGGTGTCTTCTTCTTGCGTTTCTGCCCCAATCTCCCCCCCACACTTTCCGGCATCGCTCTGGGCGACGAGAGGAGGAATAGGAGCGCGAACGGCGAAAACACGCTAGCTCGCTTTGTTGTACATTCGTGTCGGGTTCTGCGTTTGTGCTTTCGCGTGACTCTTTATATCTTCCACGCTTGCAAGCGCGTTCTCTGTCAAACTCAGGTGTCTTCTTCTTTCGTTTCTGCCCCAATCTCCCCCCACACTTTCCCACATCGCTCTGGGCGACGAGAGGAGGAATAGGAGCGCGAACGGCGAAAACACGCTAGCTCGCTTGTTGTACATTCGTGTCGGGTTCTGCGTTTGTGCTTTTGCATGACTGTATATCTTCCACGCTTGCAAGCGCGTTCTCTGTCAAACTCAGGTGTCTTCTTCTTCCGTTTCTGCCCCAATCTCCCCCCCCCCACACACACTTTCCCACATCGCTCTGGGCGACGAGAGGAGGAATAGGAGCGCGAACGGCGAAAACACGCTAGGTCGCTTTGTTGTATATTCGTGTCGGATTCTGCGTGTGTGCTTTTGCATGACTCTTTATATCTTCCACGCTTGCAAGCGCGTTCTCTGTCAAACTCACGTGTCTTCTTCTTGCGTTTCTGCCCCAATCTCTCCCCAACACTTTCCCACATCTCTCAATCTCTCTCTCTCTCTCTCGCTCTCTCTCTCTCTCTCGCCATCATCAGGAAGGTGTCCGTTCAGACAGTACATGCCCAGCAAACCGGCCAGGTACGGGATCAAGATATGGGTGGCGTGCGACGCGCGCTCCAGCTACGCGTGGAAGATGCAAGTGTACACCGGCAAGCCCGACAAGCGCGGCCCTCCCGAAAAGCACCTGGCCGCTCGAGTGGTCTTGGACCTCACCGAGGGATTGCCGCCGGGACGCAACGTCACGTGCGACAACTTTTTCACCTCGCGCGAGCTCGCCGACAGGCTCTTTCGCGAAAGAGGCCACACGGTGCTGGGCACCCTGCGAGCGAACAGACCCGAGATCCCCAGGGAGCTGCGCTGCGTCAAGGGCAGGGCCGTGGGCTCCGTGGAATCCGTAGTACTCGCCGGCTCCGCGGCACGAGGAGAGGGAGGAGGAGGAGGAGGAGGAGGAGGAGGAGGAGGAGGGCCAGACACGATCATCCTCTCCTACGTGGCCAAAAAGAACAAGAACGTGCTGCTCCTCACCACCGCTCCTCGCTACCACCGCCGCTCCGGCCCCGAGCCCCGGCCTAGCCGCCGCCGCAGCGGCAACGGCAAAAGCAACGGCGACGGCAAACCTCCCTTGGTGCTGCATTACAACCGCACCAAGGGAGGCGTCGACAACCTGGACAAGGTCGTGAGCACGTACAGCTGCAGGAGAAAGACCTGCAGGTGGCCCGTGGCCCTTTTCCACAACATGGTGGACGTGGCGGCCTACAACGCGTTCGTGCTCTGGAGGGAAATTCACCCCGACTGGATGGCGGGCAAGCTCAACAGACGAAGGCTCTTCCTCGAGCGGCTGGGCAAAGCGCTCGCGCGCCCCATGATCGAAGCCAGGGCGTTAGCGCGAGGAGGAGGAGGAGGAGGAGGAGGAGGAGGCCGAGTCGCGGCCCGAGGTACTACTGCTGCTGCTAGTACTACTACCACTGCTACCGAGGCCGACGGTGCCGACGCTACGCCGCGCGACTCCTCTCCGGTCAAGAGGCGAAGGTGCCGCGTGTGTCCCAGGAGCAAAGACGTCAAGACCAAGATCCTGTGCCGCGAGTGCCGAGCGCACGTGTGCATCAACTGCGCCGTCCAGTACTGTCCCAACTGCGCCGCTTCACGCAACCCCACCCCACCCTAAACGTTTTTTAGGAGACCGATGATCGTCCTTTTTACACGAAGGAGAAGGACGAGAAGACGAAGACGGTCTCTGAACGTATTCTGCGCAAGATAATACCGACCGATGTGTGAAACGAGTGCACGCGTGCCGTTACGTCGCCTGAAAGGACACAAATGCTGTATGGTTTTGTTCGTGATTGTTTTTTTTATTGTCGCCAATAAACAAAGACTACAACATTTCATGTGAGTTGTTTGTACGCTTGGAGAATGAGATTATACTAGAGAGCAGGTTAATGCAGAGCGCCACGTCTCGCTTTAGCCGGCGTTCTGAGGACTTTGCGATTCGTAACGCGTACGCCCCGAGGGGTCCTAGCGACACCCCCCCCACACACACACACACTATCATCATCATCATCATAACGCATACGCCCCGAGGGGTCCTAGCGACCCCACTATCATCATCGTAACGCGACCCCCCCCCAACATCATCATAACGCATATGCCCCGAGGGGTCCTAGCGACCCCTCCCTATCATCATAACGCGTATGCCCCGAGGGGGTCCTACCGACCCCCACGCTAAACATCATAACGCATATGCCCCTAGGGGGTCCTAGCGACCCCCACGCTAAACATCATAACGCACATGCCCCTAGGGGGTCCTAGCGACCCCCACGCTAAACATCATAACGCATATGCCCCGAGTGGGTCCTAGCGACCCCACTATCGTCATCATAACGCACACGCCCCGAGTGGGTCCTAGCGACCCCCACCCCACCCTAAACAGCACCATAACGCATACGCCCCGAGGGGGTCCTAGCGACCCCGCCCCACCCTAAACATCATCATAACGCATACGCCCCGAGGGGGTCCCGGCGACCCCGCTATCATGAACATAACGCATACGCCCCGAGGGGGTCCTAGCGACCCCGCCCCACCCTAAACAGCATCATAACGCATACGTCCGAGGGGTCCTGGCGACCGCCCCCCCCCACCCTAAACATCATCATAACGCATACGCCCCGAGGGGGTCCTAGCGACCCCCCCCCCTATCATCATCATCATCATAACGCATACGCCCCGAGGGGTCCTAGCGACCCCCCCCCCACCCTAAACATCATCATAACGCATATGCCCCGAGGGGGTCCTGGCGACCCCCCCCATCACCATCATCATCATCATCATCACCACCACCACCACCACCACCATAATAACACACACGCCCCTCGGGGGTCTCCACGACCCACGCCCCGAGAACAGGCGGGCGCACAAGGGTTAAAGCAGACTGATTGTTTCCTGGTCAGGCTGAAGCTTTCACCGTCTGACGTCTGTAAAGAAACTGAAACACGTTCACAGGGTTTAGTTTTACTTCACAAACACAGAGAATCTGAACTACAGGCCGGCTGTGGGAGTTACACCTGACCCAGAGCCACACGTGTCACACAGCACACCTGTTCAGGTACACGTGTCACACAGTGGAGGCTAAACCTTTATTGTCCCGCTCTGTGCCACAAACACCAGATTAACCAGTTTCACTCATCATCCTTCTACTGTCAGATTTTACTGGTTCAGGTTTTATGAATCACCATCTGAGAACGTCTCTGATGTGAGCGCCACTCACAGGGATCACTTCCTGTAGAAGGGTCACATGACCTGTTATATGCCCCTTTGTGATGATGACAGCTCCGCCCCTTTCGTGTGAGGTTAAACCCAGAGAGCTTCGTGTGACCTCTGACCCTGATCACCAGCGTTAGGGTCAGTGAAGGTGAGACACCGTGTGACAGGAGGAGGAACAATAAAGTTTTATTTGTACGAACACGTAGAACAGATCAAATCAGAACAAAGCAGGTGGAGCTCAGTCAGGGTGGAGGTGCAGACAGGTGAGCTGAAGGGGAGGAGCCAGTCTGGTCAGGAACTCTCTGTCTCCTCGAGTGAACCTCCTCACCTCTGAAACACAAACACACACACACACACACGCGACTCTGAAGGTTGCAGTAAGGGTGGTCAGAGTCAGGTTGGTGAGGGTGGTGAGGGTGGGGTTACCTTCTGGTCTCTGGTTGGTGCGTTTCCTGCAGGTGAGGCTGAGCGGCCGAATCATGACATCACTGCTGCACAGACACAACAGGAAGTGGAGGAGGAAGTCGTCAGCGTCCCCGTCACACACCTGAGACAGAGACAGAGGTTATGTGACTGCAGACTCACGGCTCGGCCCTGTGGAAACGTCCTGCTCGTCCTCAGCAGTGTGGCTGAAGGTGTCTGCTCTGCAGACGTGGAGCTCTGTGAGCTCACAGTGTGTCCCTGTGCAGCCTATAGAGTCTTTGAAGTCTTTGCTCTGACAGGCTTGTTCTGTACTGGGCGGCTCTTTGACTTTCTTCAGGTTTCACTTCCTGACACTCTGATAAGCTCAGATATCCACAATGTGAATCCTCACAAACGTCTGTTTCTCTCTTTTCACTCAAACCTTCTGACGTTTGTACACCGACTGTAAATATGAAGAAAACCCTCAGTTTGAACCTGAGTTTATCCCCAAAAGTTGATAGTGTTCATCTGGACGTAGCGTTTTCAGTACAGAAACTGATCTTCGTAAAGTAAATAACAAATAACATGAATGAGTTAAAAAATAAATGTAAATAAGTGCTCATTAATCATAAAGAGTCTCGCGTCACAGTTTATGGAGTTAAAACGTGTTCTTGTTATTTTAAACAGGACGTCTCAGTTTAGACTCCACGTTTGTGTTTTTATAAACTGTTACTGTTTGATACTAATCTCACTTTCTTATGATTATAATTATTTTCTGCAGTAAAGGAAAAAAATTAATATTCAGTTAACACAGCTCCACCTGTGGGTGGAGGGTCCCTGTGGGTTCTCCTGGTGTGACCCGAGTCCTAAATGCCTCTCGCTGTCCTGCCCCTCCCCTGTGGTCTCCACCCTCCGTGTGGGAGGTGTGGCGTTGCAGTGAAATGTAAGGCCCCTCCCTCCTGTTCACGTGAGCCCAGCGTGGGTCCGTCACACCTACAGACTTTTAAAGGTGGAAGTGGCCACGCCCCCAAACCAGTTCAGCAGTAAAGTGTGAGCAGACGGAGCCGTTACCAGGATGCAAACAGGATGTGCCCTTTCACAGTTAAAGCCTCAGAAATAAAAACATGACCCGATTTTAAATTTTAAAGATAAAGTTTAAAGGCGACGATGAGCACGTGATTCACCTGTGACAGGTAAATATATACACCTGACAGGTGGTACTGACCTGGCTCTGCCCACGAGGGAAGACTCTGATGTGACCTCTGACCCTGAGTGCTCTCTCAAGCCCCTCCCACTGAGCATCAGCCAATCCCAGCAGAGCACGAACCAGAGCAGCTGAGAACCAGACGTGAGCCTCACCTGTCCCGTCATCAATCACCAGCCTGATCAAAGAGCAGAGCGACATGGTTTGATCATGTGACTGTCACCTGACTCATCCAGGTGACTAACATGTATTAGCAGGTGAGCTCAACAGGAAGCTGCTCTTACTTTGCTGTGGACTGAAACACTGACGAGGTCGAGTGACACTGAGAGCTGCTGCAGCCCTGAGAGAGAGAGAGCAACAGGTAAACACACACACCTGAAATCGTGAGCAGTTTACTCCAAAACTACACTTTACTTACGTGCACTAACACTAACACACCACCAACACGCTAACAACACATGAAGCACTCTGAGTACTTTCACTGCACCCGAGAAACTACAACTAAACACATCCTGTACACACTGTGTGTATTTTATGCAGTACCTGTGTGTACACGCTGCCACACAGCGAGCAGCTCCACTGCAGTTGCAGGAACAGGAAACACACCACGTGACCTTTGACCTGTCCCACAGTGCACCTCTGCTTGCTGCTCAGAGCCCACTCACCCAGGTGCATGATGGGAGCAGGAGGAGGAGGCTGGGCCGAGCTGACAGAAACAAAACAAACAAATAAACAACAGCACGACAAACACGTGGACCAGACTTTACCTGCCCTGTAAACTTACCTGGTGTCTCCCAGGGAGACCACAGTTATCGAGCTGACAGGTAAGTACGTGCAGTACACACTTCCTGTCCTGAAACACACACACAGGTAAACCACACAGGTACGTAACCATCGGCGTAACTTTGTATTGAACATTGGGGGGGTTAAAGATCTCTGTCTAAATAAATAAATAAATCTGGGTACATTCCCAGATGATCAAACATGCAACTATTTTGCTGGTAACACCTGAAATGAGTAAAGAAAATCAGCAGCCTATTTATGCAAGATAATTCATAATTTTATTGTTGGGTTACATTGGTTGGAAATGAGTCCAAATAAAGAGTCCAAACATTTATAAGCCTGTCTATGTGTGTCTCACCTGGACAGCCTCCTCTGGAAACCAGACAACAGCAGAGTGTTACCCGGCAACAGGCCAGGTGGGTAGGGGGTGTGGCTTAAGTCCAGGTACACCTGCAGACTCCTCCCAGCTTGGTCACAAAGAGTGAGACGCACACCTGCACACACACATTTAGCTAACAGTCAGACCTGAGACTAGGGATGGGTATCGAAAACCGGTTCTTGTTGAGAACCGGTTCCCAATGTTTCAATTCCTTGGAATCGTTTGCCATTTTTGCAAACGATTCCCTTATCGATTCCAGTCGCCCAGAATGACGTCACCACGTTGCGGAGCGTCATTTACCTGGCAGGAAACATGGCGGCTCAAACGCTCAAAAGTTTGTTTATACTTTACGAGAACGGATGGCAACAGGGCAACTTGCAATACTTGCAAAGTAGATTTTTCATTTAAGGGAGGAAACACTACGAATCTGCAAAAGCATTCGCTCACAAAACACGCGATGACTTTAAATGAATGTCGTGTTTTTAATTCCGCTCCGGACTCGTGAATCTTAACCCAGCAGCAGCGGTAACGTTTGCACGTCCTCTCCCGTTAATGCGGCAGGTAAATAATCAACTAACAGTGCATATTATGTTAGCGCGATCTGCTTTATTACATAACCTGCCATTACTGTGCGTTTAGGTGACCATGATGAGAGAGACAGACAGAGTCTTGCTGGCTCAGCTGCTGGCAGTTCTCGCTGCAGTCTACCGGTTGCGTCTCCTTTCAGGCCAGGATGAATGTCACCAAGCAGTAGTGATGGGATTTCCGGCTCTTTTTAGAGAGCAGGCTCTTTCGGCTCGGCTCACTAACAAGAGCCGGATCTTTCGGCTCCGAACCGGCTCTTCAGGTTGTTTTGTTGCTTTAATTAATTTATTATTACAATAATATAAAATTATGCACAAAAGGAATTACTAATGTAAAAAAAGTGGTTGTATTTATATATGTTTATATATAAATATATAGTGGCCCCTAGAGACACGTACAAACTCTAAAACGCATTTCTAGCGTTAACTGAACTTCCAAAACAGAGCTACCTAGATCACTTAAATTACACAATTGAAAGCATATGTATATTGTTTGTGTATTTATACACAAGCACTCATATATATTCAAATAATTAATAATAACATTTACCTCTTACTACCACACACCGGTCGTTGGTACTTGCTGGCTTGTGTAGCCTCTAGGTAACAAAAGCTCAACACTGCGCCTAGCATTCTGGAGCACTTCTGTTGTCTTTTGTACATGTTTTGGAGTTTTTACGTGCTTCTGAGGCTACGTCCACACGTACACGGGTATTTTTGAAAACAGAGATTTTCCGTTTTCGTTTTAAAAAATAATCCCGTCCACATGTAAATGCAGAAATGAAGGAAAACGCTGCTAGGAGCATGCCAAAGCAACAGGTGTCGATATATTCCTAAACGTGTAGAAATGTTGGCCAATCAGAAGTCTAGAAGCCTCGGTGGGAAATAGTAAACAAAGATGGGGCATAGAAGCAGAACCGAGTCGTATGTGTGGAGGGACAGTAACTGTGTGTGTATGTGTAAGCATTTAAACACTGCAGAGAGTACAATTAACAGTAACAGTATTGTAGAAATTCGTTTTCTCCGTTTTCCTCATCCACGCGTAAAT
The DNA here is from genome assembly GCF_001858045.2 of Oreochromis niloticus. NCBI lineage: Eukaryota > Metazoa > Chordata > Actinopteri > Cichliformes > Cichlidae > Oreochromis > Oreochromis niloticus. The sequence continues at coordinate 87,293,343 of NC_031967.2, forward strand.
GCAAAAACAGAGTTTTAGAAAATATCCACCCTGAAAGGGATTTTTTAGAAATCTTCCTTTTCAAAAATACCCGGGTACGTGTGGATGTAGCCTGAGTTTTTATGTGTTTTGGAGTTTTTACGTGATTCTGAGTTTTTACGTGTTTTGAAGTTTGTACGTGCTGCTTTGTCTCTAGGGGCCACCGTAAATATACTTTTATTTAGTCACTCCACATAAAATGTAATAAATAAATCATATAATACAAAAACCAACTAGTCACTGTTCAACTTTTAACTATTTAAATTTTCAGCTTTTCCTTTTAAACAAATTTAAAATGAAACAACACAAAACACTGCAAACCACAACACAATTAAATATAAATTAAAATATGAAAAACAACATGCATATTCTCTGTCATATGGGCCTGCATGAATAAACTTTCTGAATCCTTTATCATCTGCAACTGAAAATAGTTGTGGATGATTACTATACCTTTTTAATGTTACGTTGTTGTCCCTGGCTCTCTTTCTCTGTCTCTCCCTCCCGCTCTGTTCCTGTGCTACTGCGACTGTAACTACCGCCCTCCCCCTCTGCCCAGCGCAAAGCACAAGGCTCGCGTGCGGAGTGAAGTGGGAAAAAAAAGTGCGAGAGAGAGGGTGAGAGAAAGAAAAAAAACCCACGGCTCGCGATAAGGAGCCGGCTCGTGTCGTTCACTTCAAAGATCCGGCTCTAAGAGCCATTTCGTTCGCGAACGACCCATCACTACCGAGCAGTGACTAAGTTTGTGGTCAAAGCCTTGCACCCATTTGTCACAGCAGATGCTCCCGATTTTCGGTAAGTGAAGGTGTTTAATTGTAGGCAGGGACATTACTGGATATTCTTGTGTAATTGCTACAGAATAATTTATGTTATAGTACAGAAGAATATTTATTTTATTATTTTACATTTACATTTTCTTTTCCTGGGGACCCTCTAACACCCCATTGAAGGCTGGTTCTCTTGAGATCGCACTGTTGGGTTTGTAAGGCCATGTTACTCCTAAATTTCTATCTTGTTCAAAGAGAAGATAAAAACAAAGTTCTAAGCTAATCCACCCGAGTGTTCTCCTTTTTCAAAAGAATCGATAAGAGAATCGATAAAGAATCGAATCGTTAAACAGAATCGAAAATGGAATCGGAATCGTTAAAATCTTATCAATACCCATCCCTACCTGAGACTCATACCTGAAGCACTGACTTCACAGCAGAAAGCAAAAGCCTGATACACAAACCACCTGTGTGTTTGTACCTGAGTGTGTGTGTCCAGAGTGGGCAGTCCTGTTGTTCACACTGATCCTTTCAGACACCACACCCTGAAAACACACCAGCTCTGAGCTGAAACACACACACACCAGTAAGAGTTTAAAGCAGGCTGGAGCTGCAGTTCCTCAGATGGCCACAGGGGGCGACTCAGTGAGGGATGAGCAGTTTACCTGCAGTCTAAGACCTCTGAGACAGACAAGACTGTGGGTGGGACGGCCTGAAAACAGAGAGAATAGAGATGGAAAATGTGACGTCATTCAGGGGTAAAACCGCAAAGGATTCTGGGAACGAGTGGCAAGCAGTGCTAGCACACGCAGGCTTTCACATGAAAACAGTCACACAGTAAATAAAAAGAAACACAGCCACGGGAAGCCGACGGGTAAAGAGATCGTTTTTTATCGGATGACGTCGTGGAAGAGAAATTGTTATATATGTTCCCAAGGCTTGTTTTGAAGCAATCAAGTGATGAGTAACTGTTTTCCAGTAAGTTGAGTTCCAGTGGGGGTTTTTTTGTTTGTTTTTGTATTGATTTGTTTTTCATGAAGCAGCTAATAAAGCTGATGGATTTTTACAATTTTGCCTCTTTCTTGTCAGATTCTATAAAAGAATGAAACAATAATGCCAGTTATAAATAAAGACAATAAATTGAATGAATTACGAAACACTCATTTTATTTCTATTAGACGGTAAATGGGCTGCATTTGTATAGCGCTTTATTTAGTCCCTAAGGACCCCAAAGCGCTTTACACTACATTCAGTCATTCACACACTGGTGATGCTACATTGTAGCCACAGCTGCCCTGAGGCGCACTGACAGAGGCGAGGCTGCTGGACACTGGCGCCACCGGGCCCTCTGACCACCACCACTAGGCAGACATGGGGTTAGTATAGGGGTTAATATAAGGATATTTGGACAGCCAGGAGGCAGACTGGGATCGAACCACCAACCTTCTGATTAGTGGCTGACCTGCTCTGCAGCCCCAGCTACAGCTGTCAAATGGAATAGTCCAAATCACCAAAGTAAACTGGACCTGGGCTGGTTGCAGGGATCTGAAGTTACTAAACATGTTGGGAGTGTATGCACTCACACTTAGGACCATATAATAACAAATATGTGCGTCATGAAAGTCGGGCAGCACGCTAACGGCCTTACTCCACTCTGTATGCTCGTATGGTTCACTCCTTTGAGTTTTTCCTCATACTTTTTTTTTCTTTGCCATTTCATCAACTCTGTCTTTGTACAGACCTGCTGTGTTCTCTGTTGTCTGTTTTTGGGGCAAATAAAATGCAAGTAGGGATTAAAACCGCAGAATTGCTGATTACTTGTGCTGGAAATGCTAGCGCTTGATGCAGTGTTTTGATTTTGTTCCCACTTGTACCCACAATGCAATGCACAAAAGTCACGTGGTCTGTCAATCTCTTAGGGGTGCAACGATACTCGTATCGATATTGAACCGTTCGATACAGTGCGTTCGGTTCGGTCCGCATGTGTATCGAACAATACAACATTTTTAATTTATTTTATCAACTTTTCTTCTGATGATGCTGTGTTGAGAGCTCAGTGGATCTGCGTTCGACTACTCCGCCTAGGCTGCACTGTCGAGCGCAGATCCACTGAGCGCAGCGCAAGCTAGCAAGACAGAAGCTAAGCTCATTGCAACATGGCAAATTGAACCTCCCCCGCCCGCATTCAGATCTGGCTTTTGGAACTATTTTGGTCTTCATGTGAAGCATGACCCTGAAGGTAAGCGTGTCATCGACAAAAGTAAAACAGTATGTCGGATGTGCCAAGCAATGCTCAATTACACTGGTGGGAACTACTGCGTTAGCGCAGTTAGCTTGTTAACGTATTGACTCCGTCCAGCCCCACGTACCGGTCGATCCGCGGTAGCTCGTTAACGGAGATTTGCCGTGTTGTGGTGTTAACGTCATTTCAGATTAAGCTGACAGCACTAGTGGGAACACAATGAATATGACTGCACATTTACGCCGACATCATCCTAGTGCAAAGACAAGTGGAAGCAGACAAAAACAACAAGCACGCATGCTACAGACTTTACCCGAGTCATTTAGACAGCTGTTAGCACATGATTCTCCTTATGGGGACCTGATATGTTTAATATGCTGCTGGGAATATAGCCCAGAAGAAGCGTATAGTATAGCTTTTATTTTGGAAAGAGCCATTTCTCTGTAATAAACTCTTTTCCAAAGATGAGGGATTTCTCGATCAGATAGATTTATTTTTTTATTAGTTTGTTGTTTCAGCAACATTAGATTTAAAAACTGTAATTTTGAGTTAAAATATATATTTATAATTTTAATAAATGACAAATTAAATAAGCATGAACATTTTTTTGTATCGAAAAAATATCGAATCGTGACACCAAAGTATCGAACCGAACCGAACCGTGAATTTTGTGTATCGTTGCACCCCTACAATCTCTATAAAAAAGTTTAAGGGTCCTGGAGGAAGACGGGGAACAAACCAAGTGTTACCTGTTTGCAGGTTGGCAGCAGCAGTGGGCGTGTCAGAGTGTGGAATCTCCAACCACGTCTGATTTGTAGGGTTGACTCAGCGTGGAGATCCACCCCACTGCGCCCAGAAACTCCACAGCCAATCAAAACACTGGGATCCTGATTGACAGACACATGGGCCAATCAGCTGCAAGGATTCAGGTCATATCAACTCCCCCACAAACAGGAATGTTCGGTGTCATCTGCATAGCAGTAAAAATGTAAGCTATGTGTTTTGATGATACTGCCAAAAGCAAGCATGTATAATGTAAACAGAACTGGTCCTAGCATTGAACCCTGTGGAACTCCATAAATAACCTCAGTGTGTGAAGAACTACAGATAAAGCTGAAAAACGTCTGTGTTCATGTGTACTAATATCAGAGAGCAGAGACCGATGAGGCAAACCTCTGGCCACGCCCCTTAGTGACATCATCAAAGCTGGGTTGATACCTGAGTGTTAGCGGCGATGAGTCTGTAGAAACATCCAGGCTGGAGGACAGGAAACCACCGCGAACACACACCTGAGAACACCAGCACCACCTGCACGCACACACACACACACACGTAACTGTGTATCCAGGTGAGCTCAGGTAAACCCACACAGGTGCGTCTCTCACCTTTTTCTCCTGCTTTTGTTCACTTTCTTTCTCTGTCATTGGTTCATTCTTTGGGTCCCGCCTCCAGCTGACCACTGGACCAATCACAGCAGCTTTCGCTGAGAAGCACAGTCTCAGCCCTGCCTCCTGATCCTCTGCCTCCGCCCCTGTATTCCTCCAGGACACACCCTCCTTCTGCTCCACCCTGATCACCATGGAGACACAGTGCCAGGGGTTGCCGGAGTCTGCTTCTTCTTCTTCTCTTCTCTTCCTCTTACTCCCAGCAGTCTCTTCTTCTTCTTCTACTGTCTGCTTCCTGGCAGTGACGTCCCCTCCTGGCTCCTCCCCCTTGTGTCTCAGGTGTGTCTCCATGGCAACAGATGGACTCAGGATGTGCAGGTGGTCCAGAGAGAACTGCAGGTAAACCCTGTGAATTGAACCCAGCTTTATTTAACTCATAATGTTTACAACCAGGAAGGAAGCTCACATCCTGAACCAATCAGACACCCTCTTACATCACAGAGAATGGACCAATGAGCAGTCAGCATGCTGCAGGTTGTGTGTGTGTGTACCTGCAGTGTTTGTGTGTGATGAACCTGTCCTGGTCCAGGTGTTGGTAGGAGGGGAAATCTGATTGGAGGAATCTCTCTGTCACCATGGTGAACTGCACCACACCCACCAGACAACCTGCAGCACACACACACACACATTAAAGAATAAAGCTGTGTGTCACTGTGTGTGTGTCTGTGTGCGTGCATTGTACCAATCCAGGCGCTGTTAAAGACCGCCCTCTGCGCTCCCTCCTCCTCCTCGCTGCCCTCCGTCAGCACGCAGGCTGCAGCTCCCGTGGCGTCTCTCAGCTGCATCGAGTGTTTGAACTCAGACGTCTGTGACGGCAGCTCCAGCACGCCGACCAGCAGCAGGGGGCGCTGCCTGACACACAAACCGGCAAAAATCATTGGTACGTAATCACATGACTTCATGTGGGGAGCTGCTGTCACCTTACCTGACAGCGTCTCCACCCTGAGGCTCGGAGGACAGAGTCCTGCAAGACCAGGACAGGAACCCGTTGATCTGGGAGGAGGTCAGGTTGGAGCCATCAGGGGGCAGCAGAGAGCTCAGAGGGGCTGAAGACCAGCAGTCAGTCTGCAGGGACTCCAGGAGCTCCGACACACCGAGGTACCGACGGACCGCTGAGGACACGCTGTACTGCAGGGACACAGAGCACACTGAGCATGCTCCACACTCACCTGTAAGGAAGACAGGTGAGAGTGGGACCTACCTGAGTCACAGGACAGGTGTGAGGCTCGTCCAGCATCTCAGAGTAGATGTCTCTGCGTCCTCGTCCTCCAGCTCTGCTCAGAGTCTCCATCAGCCTCCAGGACAGCAAGCACACACACTGCTGCCTCCACACACCTTGGACCAGACTGAGGACCAAGACCAGGACAAGAACCAGGACCGGGACCAAGACCGGGACCAGGAGCAGGAAACAAGCCAGAGCCAGCGGAGGACAGGAGGACAAAGGTTAGGCTCTGCTGTCTCTGACCGTGGACAGGTGCTGGTGGGTGGAGCCTCACCTGTGTGCCAGCTGCGAGCTTAGGTGACACGTCCACAGGTAATCGGACACATCTATGTTTCTCTGCAGCAGTAACCGTGGTAACGCCCTATCTCCCGGGCAGCGGTTGTCGGGTGGCGACCCTCCTGCCCTGCTGAAGGCCGTCACCCTCAGGCTGGAGCGCAGGCAGGTGCAAAGCATGCTGGGAGGGAAGTCCGGGCAGGGCCGGTACAGGAAGTGGGCGTGATGCAACTGCAGGAGGAGGAACCATCAAACTTTATTAGTCGTGGCTACAACGAACACAAACGGGCATGATGCTGTCAGGTCATGTGACTCACCTCCACTCTGTCTCCCGCCCTCAGCTTCCTATTCGCCGCCGGCTGATAGGCCACGCACAGACCCACCTTCCCATCCAGCACGTAGAGCCCCGCCCCCTCACTCACAACTTCAGTCACCACGCCCTATCACAGCAGAGGAGGCTTAGTAATCAGCACACAGGTACAAACATGTGGTAGCCAATCAGAGCTCAGAGCGCTCTCACCTGGTAGCTGATGACTTTGGATTGCTTTATCCTCACAGCTGATTGGTCCAGCTCCACCTCCTCATGCTCCGCCTCCTCACACTCGTCCTCAGCAGGCTGTGACATCAGCAGCAGGGACTCAGAGTGTGTGTGTTCCTGTGTGTGCGTGTAGTCGGCGTGCAGCTCGGAGCGCTTCGTCACACACAGGATGTTGTTTCCTCTCCAGCCTCGTAGCGCACACACACGTAGAGCTGTCACACACACGCTCTGCCCGACACACACACGCTGAATCCAGCTGAGCCGGCTGCTGTCCTGCACACACACACACACACCGAGCTTCATCAGGCCGTCCCTCCTCACCATCATCATCCTCAGAGAGCTGGTACCTGTACGAGCACGGGCAGCGAGCGCGACTCATCCGTCAGCGTGAAGCAAAAGAAGGTCGTTCCTGCCACGGCCAGCAGAGGGCAGACTGAGCCCACCTCTCCGAACACGCTCAGCCGCTGACCTTTGACCCTGGAGCACACACACACATCTGTCACACACACACTGCTCAGAAACTCCACTGCAGTTCAGAGGTCATGTGACCCACCTGTGCCTCAGCAGCCTGCCAGCCTCTCTGACTCCCACCACTCCGCTTAGCTCCACCCTTCCAGGAGCAGCAGCTAATCCCTGCTCAGCACCAGGACACAACAGGACAGGGGAGCCAATCAGCTCCAAGAAGCCTGCGGCCTCTTCCTGGCCCGATGCACTGTGGGGAATGTAGTTCCAGTGAGGGAGGAAAACGGGGCGATCGAGCCACAGGGGCGAGAGAGACAGGCACTGGATGAGAGAGAGAGAGACACGGGTGAGAGAGTGGCGGAGTCCTGGGTGGATGCTGGAAGCCTGTGCTGATGACGACAGCTTCATCAGCTCTGATCTGCAGTGATGCCGTTTGTTTTAATAGCTGCATCAGATTAGATGAAACTTTATTGATCCCTCGGGTGCGTTCCTCCGGGAAAGTCGGTTTCCAATAGCCCAGCACCGACAGAGGTTACAGAGTGTGAGCAGAAATATACCAAATATCAGTGGTTCCCTGATAAAACTTTTTTGCTGGGCTCTATTACAACATATTTTCTAGTCTTTGGCTTAGAATGAAGTTGGTTTGGAAACATATTCAGCGACGCTTCATCTCCTGCTTTGCGTTTGTGTTGGCGTCCCGTGTTAGCAGTGTCCAAGCATGGTTTTTTGGTTTTTGTTCCCTTTTTATACCGCGCCACCCCTGCAATGCCTCTGCGCCCCCCTAGGGGGCGGGCCCCACACTTTGAGAAGGTCTGCTATATATACACACATATAAACACAAAGTATTTATAAATACAGAGTATTTATATGTGTGTATATATATAGGAATTAGATTTAATTTACGTTGCACATGAAATCCTGCAGCTTGTTGTACTCTGACCTCGTTACCCATCAGTTCTGACCAGATCCGGTTTAGTGATGCTGCTGTGAAGAGAAGCTCAGAGTCCTGAGAACAAACCAGCTGATGGACGATGACAACGTCAGGAAATGTTCCTCATGTTCAGGGTTTTGGCGTGAACGCCGTCGCCCTCCTGTTACCTGTAGGCCCTCCACTGCTGTGCTTTCCTCTTCCTGCTGGGTTAAGCTTAGGCTCCTCCCCCTCTGACTCACCTCACACATGACGCTGCCGCTGGCGTCCGTCAGCCTGTACTCTCCGTCACGGCCTTCTCTCAGACAGCCAATCAGCAGCAGGTTGACCCTCGGCAGCGCCCTCTGACCCGGCACGGCGAGCTCCGCCTCCCTGGCCCAGGCTCTCTGCTGATTGGTGCTCCAGGACAGGTTGCTGACGCAGGCCAGGTGCTGCTGGGAGACGAGCTCGGAGACGGACAGCAGCCTGCGGACAGACGAGAGGACAGCGGTAAGGTCAGGTCACATGACCTGCGACAGCGATGATGTCAGTGGGTGTTACCTGTAGCTGACAGGTAAGCTGTGGGCCACACACATCTGCTGCTGGATCGCCTGCACCGCACACATGCTCAGATCGAAGAGGCTGAGGTCACCGTGGTTACCTGGGAAAACAAAGTTTAAAAGGTAAACACAAACATAAACAACTGAAGCCCCGCCCACTGAGAACACCTGAAGTGGACACCAGAGCTTGTGTGTCAGCAGGTGGGACCACCTGAGGAAGCTGCTGCTGTTCATCCTCAGACTCTTAGTCCTCCCTGTTCCTCACTGACAGTCGGTCACCTTCGTGGCTCTGACCTTTGAACCACACTCACATCTACACACTGGACTGCACTGATGACACCTGTGAGGCAGGTGAGCCCTGCTTTCACTTTTTAAATAATGGTTTAAATAGTATTTGGTTTCATAAGTGAACATCATCATTAAGAATTTAAAGTACAGCTGATTTATCAGCCAGCTGTTTCGATCAAACAGAAACTCACCTGTCTGCGAGGGGGCGGAGCTACACACCACAGGACTCAGGTGTTCAGAGATGAAGGTGAAGATGTTCTTTAACCACAGGGACTCCTAAAGAAACAAAGCAGCAGGTCAGAGGTCACAATAATACATGTAAAACAGTCTCACATCCTTATATTCACTCTTTTCTCTATGGATTTCTGCTTTAGGATTCTCGGAACAGTGATTGGCTGCTGCTCTGCCTTACGTCATGACGCAGGCAGTACGTCCGCAGGGCTCTGCATGTACGTAGACTGTTATTTATCGCTCAGTTCGGCAAACAGGGACACACTGGGACTCACCGCCTCGGTGCTGGGCTTGACCCGGTCCAGGAGCTCCTGCAGGGGGTCCATGTCTTCGCTCCGGGTGCCGGTTTCTCCCCCTGCTGACAAACTCCCGCTCACGGCTTTCAAACAGCTTCCGGTCCTCCTCCCTCTGACCGTCGCCCCCCGTGTTCCCGCCTCTTACCGTTCATAAAGCCGCCATGATGCCCTGCCGTCCAACTTTGTTTACTTTTGTTCTGTATTTTAAACAAATCATCAAACTTATTAAACTGACTAGTCTCTGCCCACGCAGGATCTCTACCGCGCATGTGCGGAACAGCTTTTCCCTACCGTACATTTCACAATAAAAGCCCTTCACGTCCACATACACTCAGTGGTCTCCTACCTCCTTTCCTAACCACTTTTCCTTGATAAAAACGTTTTGAGGTGGAGGAATGTGTTTAGGAAATGTGATAAGGTCTCAGGAAAGGTAACAACTGTGTTTGAACTACAAAACGATCACGCGACTCCAGCCCAGCGTGCTCTCAGCCTGATTAGTGCAGGTGTCTGTGAGGAACTTTCTTTTATTATGAAAGGGTCAGACTTCCTGCTGAGGCTCAGGGTCATGTGACTGACAGCAGCTTTTGCAGCTCACCTGACGCCACAAGGTGTTTCCTTTTCAGGAGGATGATACCTTGTGCGATCCTCGGAAATCTCAAACAAAAACACATTTCTGTCAAGTAGAAACGTTTTAAAAAACATTTTTGGGGGTTGCAGAGTATAAATACAGATTTAATTGAAGGTTTGTCACAGTTTTTTGTTCAGTTTTTATCCAGGCTGGGGGTGTCTATGTGGAAAAATAGAGCATGGATGAGCGCATCTGTGCAGACCAGTAATGCAATTTAAGATTAGGGAATTGTAACCCCCTCTTTCATACGGCAGGTACAACAAGCCTTCATCAAATCCATATCTGGGGAGAACGTTAAATAAATCTGACCAGTCTATTCTGTCCAAGGCCTGACGAGCGTCCAGTGATAATAAAGCTGCATCGTTAGCATCAAATCTCCTGTGAATTATATCAGAACCCTTCTTATATAGTGAAACCTTTGATGCTTTGGTACAAAGCAAATCAAATGTGCGATCCAAGGGTCTAATCTTCAGGCTAAACATTTAAAGTATTTTAGTGTCAACCCCCGTCAGACTCTAAACGATGAGTGTTCTGCAGGAGGTTCACCAGGTTTCACAGTACTCACTGCCTGTCCCTCAGTGGGTGGAGAGCCTCATTTTGTCAAATCTGAAATAATTCCTGTAACAAAGCCTGTTTTTAATGATGTGGCATGGATGTTTTTGTTAATTACGTTAAATGTGGTCTCCAATATTTTTATGAAAATGACCATAAAAATATTAGTTTGGTGTTTGAGGGTTTAAGTGGAGCTGAGTTTACACACAGTGGTGTGAACCTGAAGTTAAGCTTAGGGCCACATTAGTGTTGGGCTGAAAGTAAAGAGTTCAGGTTAAAATGAAGTGTTTGGGTGTTCTGATTGGAAATCTCCAACTAGGGTTGATGATCATCAGTAACTGCAGAGGCCTGAGGTGCTCGGTGGGGAAACTTAGTGAGTGTTGTTGGCAGCAGCAGGCTGAGCCTGTCAAGGTTGGAGCCAATCAGAGAAAGTTTGAGCCCTGAAGTGTCCACTGCAGCTGTCACGACAGGGTTTGGTATATAAAGGCCTGTGAGGGAGATTGATTTCTGATTGTGTTAATAATAGTTTTTATTATTGGTAAAAAAACAACAACAGTGGTTTAGTTATCAGGGACATAAGCATCATGTTTAAATGCTGCATGAGAGATCACATTTTCACATGTTTTTAATCAGAAAAGGTCAGACAAAACAAAAAACAAAGACAACTCAAGTCAAATGTCCAGCCGAAGGATTTATGGGTGACTCCATCAGGGATGGACCGAGTTAACCTGCATTTCACCTCTGAGAAAGATATATGGAGCCACAGCTGGACTGGCCATCGATGGTGTTTTTTAGTTTTTATGGCCCATGTTTATATGAAATACACTATATTAGAGTCATGTCGGTATGGGCAGATATCCAAATGTAGGATAGGACATAAAACACGGCGCCATCTCTAGACTCCATAGTCCCACAGGAGTTCCTCTCCAACCGCGATGTCCCTCAGGGCGATGAACAGCACACTCTCACGAGGACCAGCAGGGAAGTTCATTGTGAACCTTTGTGGCCTCACGTTTGGATTCCTTTGTGCCTTCCATAGGAGTCCTTGTGCAGGTGGCAGGCACAGGGGGACGCAGTGGCATTAGCCCTGTGGCACTCGTCCTTGTAGAAGAAGAGAGACCCCGACTGCCGCCTCCGATTCCCTGCAGCTTTGGTGATGCACGTCGCAGACGACGTCTCCTTTGTTGAAGGGCATCAGGCCGATCACACCTGTGAGCAAACAGGAAGTCATCATAAGCTCTTTAGAAATGTTGACTTGCTGTCAAAGAGGGTGTGGTCCAAACCATAGGTGCATTTACCTTTGCCCTTTTCCTCCCTAAAGTCCTTCAAAGCCAGGCCCTTCCATTTGTGCTCTGAAATCGAGGACATGAGGGACTGGCTGTCCTGGATCCTGGGCTGTGGAGCAACCCAGGCCTGTAGGACGGCATCAACAGTGGGCTTGTTGGTGAACCAGGTCTCCTTATCTAATGCTATCTGTACTCTTGCATGCTGAGGGGCGTTACCTCTTGTGACACACCCTGTCCCAGAGCGAGACGTGAGGAATAATGCAAATAAACCATATGTATCTGTCAATCATATATATTTGAACCTCTGTAATGTGAAGTATTACTGAGCTATTTGTATATATTAGAGCTGTAAATAATGGAGGCAGAGCATCCATTAGCATGACGTGCCTGGGGCTTACCGAGGATGTGCTGAACTCTCTGCTTAAGCTGATGCTTCCTCCACTTGTGGTAGTGGGCTCCGTAGTTTGGAAAACCAGCCTGTACACACCGGCGTTTTGAAGGTGGTTCTCCATTTAGTGTTACTGGGAAGGTCCGCTGGAAGGCATCCCATTCTCTGAGAGGTAGGCGCTTTGTGGAAATGGACCTACACAGAATGAGAGAGAAATCCACCAATAGTTTGGATGTGGAACCTTGTAATGCAGGTTTTCTTGTGCTAGTGGGTAACATAAAAAAGAAAAGCTTACATGGCCTGTCCCGAGGTTTCTACTCCTGCTGAGTGTGACGCTGACCCAGCTGCAGGATCCTCAGTGTCGCTGCGCAGGTATCTAACCAAATTAGAAAGGTGAAGCAGTTATACATCTACCAACAAACGCAGCAACACATGTGGCTGAGTGGTGAGACCACACTGGCAAAGTTTTGCCAGTATGGATCCAGTGGTGTGCAGCTCTCACCTGGCCCTCAGGCGCCCTACATCTCCTCCTGGGTTGGTCAGAGGGACCCCACCTTCTCCCAGGAAGAACCTGTCCCCATCATCACTGCCAGCTCTTTGGTTTCGTAAGGACACTGGGCGGATGTTCTTAAAGTAGCACTCCAACAGCTGCAGTGTCACAGTCTGGCGGGGGGCAGACTGTATGAAGTGCAAAAAAGGACCCACAATGCAGACTTCCAAGGAACAGGGAGCCAAAACGTGAATGTTAACAAAAAGAGAGCCATTTAATAAGGCTGGTCAAAAGGGCACAAAGAAAGGGAAAGGCAAACTGAAGTAAATTAACATCAACCTAAACTGGGAGAACTAAATAAACAACAAGAAAAACCTAGACATGAAACATGGCATGGAAAACGTGGCATGAACACAGACGACCTGACAATGACACACTGAAAACAGAGGACTTAAGTACACAGGAGGTGATTAGGGGAAGTGGAGACACATGGGGAAACAGCAGACACTAATCTGACATAACGAGACAAAGGAAGCAAAGTAGACTATACTGACATAGGACACAGACCTTCAAAATAAAACAGGAACATGAGACACAGACAAGACAATATAACCTGATGACATAAGGCACGCAGCATGAAACACATAAAGGGCAAAAGGACACTAATACACAGGGGTAGAAGAGACAAGGGGAATCTAAATAAATAAACTTAGATAATCAAATGAACTTCAAAATAGACCATGAATATCAAAATAAACTCAAACTTAAAACGCTGGGTCAACAGACCCAGGAACGTGACAGAGCCCCCCCTTCAAGGGCGGATTCCAGATGCCCTAAACCATGAAAAAAAAAAAAAAAAAGGAACAACAAGAAAGTAAACATGAAACAAAAGCAAAACAACCCACCCAGGGCGGGCGGCGGGGGTCCAGGACGGAGGGCCGGAAACAAAACCGCAAAAAACAAAGAATCGGAACCACTAAGTCCAAATACAAGGGCACAACAGTCCGAGACCCTGTTTCAGGAGGGCGACCATGGTCTCGGCAGAAAAAGAGTTCATGGCGAAGTAGTTCAGGTGGCCGACCTGGAGGCCGATGGTACAAGAGTCCAAAGTCAGGCAGATCAGGGGGCCGTCCTGGAGGTCTACAGCATAGCAGTTCATGGTTCATTGGTTCAGGGGGCCGACCATGTGGAAGGTGGCTGTGGCGAAGCAGGTATGGGTGGCCACACTCGGGTGGCTTGGCAGGTGGTCGGCGGCGACGTGGGCATGGACGAGACCTGTCGGGCGGCTTGGCAGGCGGCCGGCGGCGACGTGGGCATGGACGAGACCTGTCGGGCGGCTTGGCAGGCGGCCGGCGGCGACGTGGGCATGGACGAGACCTGTCGGGCGGCTTGGCTGGCGGTCGATGGCGGCGTGGTCCTGCACGAAAGCCCTCGGGTGGCTTGGCAGGTGGCCGGCGGCGACGTGGGCATGGACGAGACCTGTCGGGCGGCTTGGCTGGCGGTTGATGGCGGCGTGGTCCTGCACGAAGGCCCTCGGGTGGCTTGGCAGGTGGTCGACGGTAGTGTGGATGTGGACGTGACCCCTTGGGTGGTTTGGTGGGTTTCCGTGGACAGGCTGTTTTGACAGGCCCCAGAAACAGCCGTGCTGGACGTGGACGTGGCCTGGCAGCGGATGTAGGGAGCGGTGGACGTGGCTTGGCCGGTGAGGCAGGACCAGGCGCGGCGACGACCTCTGGCTGGGTCGTGGCAGGCGAGACGAGCAGGGGCGCGGCGTCGACCTCTGGCTGGGTCGTGGCAGGCGAGACGAGCAGGGGCGCGGCGCCGACCTCTGGCTGGGTCGTGGCAGGCGAGACGAGCAGGGGCGCGGCGCCGACCTCTGGCTGGGTCGTGGCAGGCGAGACGAGACCCAGCGGCAGCTTGGCAGCTGCAGGCGATGGAGCTGGTGGTGGCGCTGCGGACGACGGCGTTGAAGTTGGAGGCGATGGAGCTGGTGGTGGCGCTGCGGACGATGGCGCTGAAGTCGCAGGTGGTGAAGCAGCAGATGTGGCAGGATGCTGGATGGGCTCGGCTGAACCTCCAGCTGGCACGACAGGACCAGGCGAGGCGTCGTCCTCAGGCTGAGGTGTGGCAGAACCAGGCGTGGCAGGGCCGGCAGGTGCGGAGACCTCTGGCTGAGGCGTGGCAGGGCCGGCAGGTGCGGAGACCTCTGGCTGAGGCGTGGCAGGGCCGGCAGGTGCGGAGACCTCTGGCTGAGGCGTGGCAGGGCCGGCAGGTGATGCAGAAGGTGGCTGGACGGGCTCCTCGGGCCCTCCAGCTGACGTGGCGTGGTGCTGGACGGGCTCCTCGGCCCTCCAGCTGACGTGGCGTGGTGCTGGACGGGCTCCTCGGGCCCTCCAGCTGACGTGGCGTGGTGCTGGACGGGCTCCTCGGGCCCTCCAGCTGACGTGGCGTGGTGCTGGACGGGCTCCTCGGGCCCTCCAGCTGACGTGGCGTGGTGCTGGACGGGCTCCTCGGCCCTCCAGCTGACGTGGCGTGGTGCTGGACGGGCTCCTCGGGCCCTCCAGCTGACGTGGCGTGGTGCTGGACGGGCTCCCCGGGCCCTCCAGCTGACGTGGCGTGGTGCTGGACAGGCTCCTCGGGCCCCCCAGCTGACGTGGCATGAGGCTGGACGGGCTCCTCGGGCCCTCCAGCAGACACAGGAAAAGGCTGCACAAACTCCAACTCAGCCCCTGGCTCCAACCTGGCCTGGATCTCGGTCCCACAGTTGCTTAGCTGAGCCTCATGGCTAGCACTTCTAGTGCAACAGTCTTATAATTTGGCTTCTTGGAAGCATAGTTCGTGGCATGATCAATGCACAAAGAAGCTAGATAATTTTGCAAAGGAATAAGATGGTCTGTGGAAGACTTGGTCTTAGTCATTTCAGAATCATAAACAGTCTTTTTATAGCCGGGCCCATGAACTGGTAAGGTAGTGTTAGTTTTAATATTCTCTTTAGAAAAAACATGAGGAGCCAAAATATAGTCACTCACTTCAAACCTTTGTGTGGTACGTTGACGACGTGAACGCCGCTTCTTTCTAGAAGCAGTTGTGACTGAAGCAGGGCTAATTGTGGGGTCTGGCTCCTCATCCTCTGACCACAACCTCGCCAGAAATGAGGCTGGAGATGTTAAGTCTGAATGAAACTGTGAGGTTGAGTGACTAATCCGTGATGGCGAAGAGGGAACTGGCGAGCTGGGGGGCAGTGCCGGCACCAAAGGGAGGGGTGCTGTGGCGAACCTCAGCGAGCCGACACGGACACACTCAGGCTCTAGAGGCAGCGGTGAAGACGACTGGTTGTGGGGTAGCCGTGACTGGGAGGTGCTGGAAGCCATTACATGACTCGACAGTTCCTGGGCCTGCAGCATCTCCTTTATCCTTGTAAAAGCATCAACTATGGCAGGTGAGTCCGGAAGCTGGAGGAGGCGGGGATCCCTCTGCATAATAGCCTCAGCGACGTTCACCATTACAAGCTTGCTCTTCAAATCTGGTGCTGTGAGGACGCGGTCGAGGATCGCTTGGATCCGAGCCATCTCCTCCAGACACTCGGTGAGAGTTGAGTCTGCTGGGTCCATGACTGGTCAGGTCGTTCTGTCACAGTCTGGCGGGGGGCAGACTGTATGAAGTGCAAAAAAGGACCCACAATGCAGACTTCCAAGGAACAGGGAGCCAAAACGTGAATGTTAACAAAAAGAGAGCCATTTAATAAGGCTGGTCAAAAGGGCACAAAGAAAGGGAAAGGCAAACTGAAGTAAATTAACATCAACCTAAACTGGGAGAACTAAATAAACAACAAGAAAAACCTAGACATGAAACATGGCATGGAAAACGTGGCATGAACACAGACGACCTGACAATGACACACTGAAAACAGAGGACTTAAGTACACAGGAGGTGATTAGGGGAAGTGGAGACACATGGGGAAACAGCAGACACTAATCTGACATAACGAGACAAAGGAAGCAAAGTAGACTATACTGACATAGGACACAGACCTTCAAAATAAAACAGGAACATGAGACACAGACAAGACAATATAACCTGATGACATAAGGCACGCAGCATGAAACACATGAAGGGCAAAAGGACACTAATACACAGGGGTAGAAGAGACAAGGGGAATCTAAATAAATAAACTTAGATAATCAAATGAACTTCAAAATAGACCATGAATATCAAAATAAACTCAAACTTAAAACGCTGGGTCAACAGACCCAGGAACGTGACATGCAGAGACAAGAGCCATCAATGATGACTATAAATCACCTCCCAGGGTCCATACAGAGCAGGAAGAGAGTCGCTGCTGAGAACAGAGGACTTACTTCTTCTTCCTGGATGGTCATCCTCAAGCTTTCCCTTCGCTCCATCCAGTCCTGCACCTGTGTGTGTGGGACAAAGTGTTGGAGCTTAGGGTGATGCACACTTACATCAACTATCACTTAGAATTTACTGGTTTTGTTGGTGGCGCTTACAGAAAAATCCTGAACAGCACTTGATGTCAGTCCGTGCTGTAACATCAGGATGGCCTCGCAGTACTGCCTGAATGTTGTCATGGCAACGTTGGGGATGCAATCACCGCCTGCAAGCTTTTGGTGGAAATACTCGATGTCCTTTTTGGCCACGATGAGGACTTCCTTCTTATCAGACCTGTTGCAAAGGTGACAGCAGTAAGACGGTGTTGAAAGTGCGTGTGTGTCATGCAGTATGTGTGAGCCAGAGTGGCAATAAGCTCATCAGACCTCGGTGTTGGCAGCACTGTTGGGCAGGTTTGGGGAGCGTCTGTGACGATAAAGCCACGACTCTGAAGGCGACTGCAGAGTTTGATGCAAGATGTTGCGTCCTTGCAAAACTCCTGCAGCTCCGAGAAGCTCCAGAGTCAACCTTCCCTGGAAAACAGCTTCTGGGAGGCAGTAGCTCTGGAAGCTTCTTGCTCCCTCTCCTGTGCTGTGCCGTCTTTCAGGCACACTCTGCTCAGGTGAGTCGAAATGGACAGCTGGGGCTCGTTGCACAGCAGGCAGTGCACAACGTTTTTCTCCATGTTGTTTGGACTGCAAATACAGAGACAGAGACAAGCTCTACATATCACTTTATAGCACCAGTAGCATGTCTCTGTATGATGCAAAGCTAGCTATGTCGCTAGTTACGGTGACGTCTGACAAACAATCCCACTTAACCGAAGCTGCAAATTCGATAGTTTGGTGTAAAAAGCAACATGGCGTTTTCACTTTAAAATGAACAAACATTCACAATGGCTTAAAACAATAAAGTATCCAAGTCAATAACATGCTAATACTTCCAAGTATGAAAACGGAGTAGCATTAAATCACCCGGTGTTTCAGATTAACTGGTGACGGTGGAACAGGTGGATTTTTTAATATTTTGTTGTTAACAGCAACAAGACTGACAAAGTCTGTTTGAGGGGACCTCACAAATGTCACAAATGAAATATTTAGTGTTTATTTGCTGGTTTGTCGGTAGCAGCTCCTGAAAAGCAAGTCTGCCACACTTCTGTTCGACTGTCACCAATTGATCTGATACACCAGTTACTCTGAGACACCGTCTCTGAAAGCGTCGGAGCACCTTTGCGAACAGTATACACACCAATACACACAAGCACACATATTGGGTCGATATTTTTAAAAAACTCAATATATCGCCCAGCTCTAATTCGCATAACCATCACTGGATTCAGGCCAACCAACAGTAGGGCGGCTGGGAGCAGTGATTATAGAGCAAATGAGTTCAAATTGTTTTTCAACAGATTTGACACTGCAGTGAATGCTCACACCCCCACAACCTCACCTGTAGTCAGCCTGGAATCCAGAGCCACACCCTTGTGTTTCCCTCTCTCTTCACATGGCACCATTTCCTCCGGTGAGAGTTCTGACACCCCTCCCCCACCCATCACTTTCACTCAAGACCAGGTTCAGAGACAAATGAGTAGACTCCACTCAGGCAAGTCTGCTGGACCAGACGGAGTGA
This sequence comes from Oreochromis niloticus, assembly GCF_001858045.2. Taxonomy (NCBI): domain Eukaryota; kingdom Metazoa; phylum Chordata; class Actinopteri; order Cichliformes; family Cichlidae; genus Oreochromis; species Oreochromis niloticus. Next base: position 87,311,954 of record NC_031967.2, read on the forward strand.
GTCCCTATGTCCTCAGGGCCTGTGCCCCCCAGCTTTGTGGAGTCTTCCATAAACTGTTCATGTTGAATATGAATTCTGCAAACATTAGTCTCCTGCTAAAACCAGGACCCTGTATATCCCTTAAGCTATCTTCAAATATCCCTTATAAATGTAGACCTTAAAATAATCTGCAAAGCTCTCTCAAAGAGATTAGAAAAAATAACCTTTTAATTCATCCTGACCAAACTGGTTTCATAAAAGGTAGGCACTCATCAACAAATACACGTAGATTACTTAATTTGATAGACTACTCATACAGTAAAAACATCGTCTCCACAATATTATTTTTAGATGCAGACAAAGCGTTTGACAGAGTTAACTGGAAATTTCTATATGCAACTTTACACAAATTTGGTTATGGAAACACTTTCATTAACTGGTTAAAAATATTATACAATTCCCCAACAGCTTGTGTCAGAACAAATGACCTAACATCCTCCAGCTTCTGTCTCCTGAAGGGCACCAGGCAGGGATGCCCACTCTCCCCTTCACTGTTTGCAATTTTTATTGAGCTACTAGCAGCAGCAATTAGACAGAATACAGTAATTAAGGGCATAAAATGCAAGAACGTGGAACATAAAATCAGCCTTTATGCGGATGATGTGTTACTTTTTCTCCAAAACTCACAAACCAATATCTCTGGGGTAATTGCATTGATAAACTCTTTTGCAAGAATATCAGATTATTCAGTTAACTGGTGTAGAAATGTTTAGCTTATTTTAGAGTTTAGAAATGTGTTAGATAGAATGTAGAATTATGGTAGAGACACTGACACTGCCCTGGATATAAATAAAGGCCTGACTGTGTCATGAACCTAGGAGTAGATCTTAGGAGACCCTCCCCAGTTGAACTGTGAAAGTAAGACAAAGAGGAGTTAATGCTAAGTGGAAATTCCCCAGAGGATACCTGTGTGGGGGTCTCAACATTTGACTTAATAACTGTGGTCTGGAGGGGAGATGGTATTTATGGCCCTAGGAAGAGACACCCACCCATAGTGTTTTAACTGATATACTCCCACACCTATATGCACAGTCATTCACGTGCACTCACATAGGCACTCACGTGCTCGTGCACATAGACACAGACACAGAGTTTGCAGCATACCATGGGGGGATTTATGATAGGGCTGCTTCTATAAAGCTGGCTGTGACTAACAAAGGGGTGAAGATTTTGCAGAGGGACACCGGCCTCGTCTTCCCTTCTAGAAGTGCATGCTTAAATGAAGATGAAATAAAGATAAATAAAGGTTTTGTGAAAATGACTACTGAGTTCCGGTGCCATCTCTGGATCCCTCGACAAATAAAAGAACCGGGGTAAAAACTGATTTCCTAACACTGGCCAAAATCTACAGTCCTTCCGATTAATTGCTCCTTCCATAATTCTTCTTCTACTCCACTGCAATCTGGAAATATAAAATATTTAGGTATTAATGTCTCTCCTAAGATTGCAGGTTTAACTAAATTAAACCATATCCCACTTTTAAAGAAAGTAGAAGGTGACCTGGCTAGGTGGAAATGTCTACCCATATCATTCATGGGAAGGGTTGCCGCTATAAAAATGATGGTCTTACCAAAAATAAATTCTTTATTCTCAATGATCTAAACTAAACCACCACAAGATTGGTTCAGATCTTTAGATTTGTATATGTTAGGATTATATTGTTGATTGTCATTTATGCTTAAAAATATGTACTCAAATATGCTTAGAGTTTTATACTCGATTGCATAATGATAGAGGTCTGATCCTTAGCAGTCTGCAAAGAGTCTGTGTGCCTTCCAGGGTGTTCCGGCATACACACACATCCTAAGGTCATGAGAGAGGTTGTAGCTTCTCTTACTGATTTATACTATGGGAGGACACCTACTCTGTATCTGTTTGAGTATAAGAGCCCTTTGTTTAGGTGGACCGCTGGGCTCCTAGCACCAGCTTTGGGGATTCATTCACAGGGTTACATCTTGACACACATACACACACACACATACCTACACATACACACAGACGATACTCTTTGTTCACATGTATGCCTATGTAAGATGTCATATGTTAATGAACCTATGCATATTCATGTAACCTCAATAAAGAGCAGTGCTACGAGAGAGCTCACGGAGAGTGACTGGGGTTCGAACAGAAGGGACGGCGCTCATCACAGTTCGTCGTGCACGAGCAACACAAAGAGCTCTGGTGACTTGCATCTTGCTTTTGCTGTTGTAGTAGAATTGTCTCGTTCCAGCAGTGGGTCTGTGCCAGACAAACCCATCATTGGAGTCTTATGCCAGTCGGGACTCATAGAAGCGCCTGCTAAGGGACCTGTGACGTAAAATTCGTCACCAGGCCGGTGGGAGAGCATCCATTTTTCCCTCAATGGATGATGATTGACAGGATTTGAGACTGATACTGCATGCAAATGCAATACCAAGTAAGTTGAAAGAGAAAGCGACTCTATAACCGCGTAACTGGGTTTGTGTCCTGAGACTGGGTTTGTGTCACGAGCGTCCCGGTGCGAGTCCGGAGTAGGCCTATTTTGTGTCTTATGGTGCGCACACACCGAACGCGAAAGAGGCGCCAGAGCAGATTTGCGTCGCGAAAACGCCAAAACCCGTGAAACGCGCGTCAGTGTACCGCGTGGGGCGCGTGTGACTCGCAAAGAAAACCACGCGTGTCAGATTGTGTGTTGCATTTTGTGCACACGCCCGAGTTGGAAAATCTGAACTCCGGCGTCAAATCGTGCCGTGACAACCAATCAGAAGCCTGGTGACGTGGCTGTAACTAGGTCAAAGGGGCAGATCCAGCCAAAACCCTTCATTCGTCACTCAGTATGGAGGAAAAGCTCATCAGTGCCGTGGCTAATCATCCAGAGCTAAATGATGCTAGTTGCTACTTCTACCGAGACAGGAATAAAACGGACCTAGCTTGGAGGCACATTAGTGAGGAGATTGGGCAACCTGGTAAGTTCATTCATTCTGCTTTTTTAATTTTCAGACTGACCCGATGAAACCGTGCAAAAGCTAGCAAGCCCGCCTACTGTCCCGATATTTTCCCACTGATGTACAAATACCTTTCCGCTAACAAGATAATGTGTTTATTCAGAGGACATCTGCAGCACAACACATCTGGCACAACTTCCTCCCACATTTCCGGTCCACGCGCGTGGAAAGATGCAATTTTGAGGCGCGGTGGATTTTCCCTGGACACGCGTTGAGGTGCGAATGTGCACGCGTCACATTAGGGGCGTTCGGGGCGTTTTCGCTCGCCTCTATCGCGTTCGGTGTGAACGCACCGTTAGTGTCTGTGTACGTTTGTGTGAATGAGTGAGGAGCAGGCACGTGGTCTGTTGTTGTTGTTATCATGGGTTCCCAAGCAAGTAAGACTGCCTCACAAGGAGACGACAGATTCATGCAAAAATTCACTCCCTGTAGCGCGAAGTATTTAGGATATTAAATGATAGAAAATGTGATTTTGGGCGCCTCCCAGCAGTGTGTGTCTGACAAGGTGATCAGGAACACAGCAGCACCACAAGGGACTGTCCTCTCCCGCTTCCTCTTCACCCTCTACACCACAGACTTGAGCAACTGCACAGAGACCTGCCCTCTTTAGAGGTTCCCTGATGACTCTGCGGTGATTGGATGCATCAGCAGGGATGATGAATCAGAGTACCGGGATGAGTTTGACTCCTTTGCCATGTGGTTCAAGCAGAATTATCTAGAGCTCAAAGACCAAGGAATTGATTGTGGATTTTAGAAAGATCAGGAAACCCTTGACTCCTGTTTCAATCCAGGGGGTCAATGTGGACATTGTGGATGACTATAAATACCTTGGAGTACACATAAACAATAAACTGGACTGGGTCAAAAACACCACAGCATTTTACAGGTAGGGCCAGAGTCGCCTCTATTTTCTGAGGCAACTGATGTCCTTCAACATCTGTTGGACAATGCTCAGGATTTTCTATGAGTCTGTTGTAGCCATTGCAATCCTCTATGCTGATGCATGCTGGGGCAGCAGGTTGAGGCCAACAGACTAAATAAATTGATCCGCAAGGCCTGTAATGTTGTTGGGATGGAGCTGGACTCTCTTAATGTGGTGTCAGAGAGGCAAATGTTGTCCAAGACAAAGACAGTGCTGGATAATACCTCCCACCCACTCCATGACATGCTGGCTTGTCACAGGAGCACGCTCATTGAGAGACTGAGATTACCAAAAAACAGCACTGAATGAAAGAGGAAATCATTCCACCTCTGGCCATCTCTCTGTACAACTCATCCATCTAATACACTGTAATCACTGCAATCATTAAAGTATATGGATACGCTCTTTCTTACTCGGTAATGTTGCTGTCAATCCTTGATATTTATTATTGAGTGATTTGTATATAATGTGCTATTCCTTATATGTTAACATATTGTATTACTAATAGTCTAGTCTGTTTTTGTTTTTCTTAATGTTACTGTACTGGAGCAACCATAACCCACATAATTTCCGTAGCAATTAAAAAGGTATTCTGATTATGATTCTGAGAACAACAGTAGAAACACACACAGTTTCGGCACGCCTGGAATTAATTGTATATCACTGAAATCTACACACTTCACAAATGTTAGATTCACCTTTACAGTCACACAAGGCTGCTTTGGTTTTTGTATTTTTTCCATAGTGTAAATTCTTTGTCACTATAGTTCCTGTAGTGGTGTGTAAACATGGTGGTCAGCATTGTCCTCATCAATGGACTGAAGCGTGTTGAGGTGCTTGAGAGGTGATGACTGTTAATGGAGCTGGATGGGATTTTCTTTCCCAGAAAATGGACAGCTGAGTGGTGGGTGCCTCTCTCTTCATCCTGGCGTTATTCCCGCTGGTGCAGGGTCCGCTCTTCGGCAAAGGTTTCTCCATTTGGTTCTGTCCAAGGCGTCCTCAGTTGATGCGTTGACAGTCTTAATGTCCTCCTTAATTTTGTCCATCCACCGTTTCTTCGGTCTGCCTCGAGGCCGGCATCCTTCTGGGTCGATCATCATAGCTGTTTTTGCTACAGGGTTCTCATCGCTTCGAATGACGTGTCCATACCACCTCAGGCAGGATTCGAGCATCGTTTCCTTAATTGGGGCTACGCCTAGTCGCTTCCATATGTCTTTGTTCAAAACACGGTCCCGTCTTGTAATTCCCAGGTTCCATCGGACCATGCGCATCTCCATGGTGTTTAGGGCCTGTTCATGTGTGGTCAATGCGGGCCAACATGCGGAGCCATACAGGGCTACTGGGCGGACCACCGTTTTGTAGGTTTTTCCCTTGAGTCGATCTGGCATTCTTCTGTCGCAAAGGACACCAGTGACCTGTTGCCATTTTAACCAGGCTGCATTTATTCGGACATTGGAGGAGATATTTCCATCGTAGCTGATGACTGAGCCCAAGTAGCGGAACTCTTCTGTCTTCTTCAACTCTTTGTTGTCAATTATGATGGTGCCATCAGTTTGGGCGCCTCCTTCCAGGTATTTGGTCTTTTTCGTATTGAGCCGCATACCATATTCATCGAGCCGGGTCTTCCAGAGTTGAGTCATCGTTTGGGTCTCTTCTCGTCTTTGCTGGCGAGGAATACGTCATCGGCAAAGAGGAGAGAGCATGGATGAGGTAACTGGAGGTCATGGCTACACATAGATACATAGAATGAAGTGGAGGGGGGTGGGTGCCTCTGTGAAATCCTGAAATCCACTTTGAACCCCAAAGTGAAACTAAAACAGCCAAGTGCACAAGGAGGTGAGAATTAACTGGCAGTCTTTCCAGTTTCATCACAGCTACAATGAAGCCTTAAGTTCAGCTGAAGTATTTTCAAAGCAATCAACCAGAATGGTATGTGAAGATTGCAAGTTTGATCCAGTAGGTGTTTTCCAAAGCAGCAAAATATGAGGAAATGTAATGAAAATGGTAAATCTACATGACTTCTGCACAGACAAACTCTTCCTGTGTTGTGGATGGCATGACTACCCTGGAAAACTGTGACTGTCAGTGTTTGTATTGTCTCAACTCAGAGGGTATATATTGGGTATTATTGTTTTTTTGTCCTGGTTTATAGTTTTTAATCATTGGTTAAAATGTGACACTTGTTGCCACATAAGTTTGTTAACTTTATGATAAATGGATTAATCTCCTGAAATGTTTTTAAGGGTTGGCTTTAGACTGAAAGCTGCACTTTGAAAATCCTGATGATGGGGATGGCCAAAAACACAATCACATCTGTGTAATAAAAATGGAGGTGTGTTGACCTGACCATGAAAGGTTTCTATGCAACAGATGTGTAAAAAAAATGGGCGTAGTCACTAAGATATTGTCAGTGGTGGACTCTGCTTGGCTGCGGTCGCGAGGTCTCAGAATCTGCTCTGTGAGCAAAAGATTGACAAGACCACGGAATTGAAGGTAAACAACATCATGGAGAAACTGGCGGCTATCCAACGGGAGATGGAGAGACCAGTGTCGGTGTGCTAAAACAAAAACAGCTCGAAATTCTCATGAGCTGTTGGAAAGAAATCGCCATCTTAATGCGGCTACCCCTCCGGCGCCAGCTGCGGGCTCAAGGCTGGAGCCGAACAAAACAATCCCTGATAACGACTGTGTTGACACTGTTCCTCCCCATTCTATGCAAGGCCACCTGGGTTGGCAGGCAGACTGTTTACTTACCCTGGCAGGGCGAACGACACTGTCTCCGCTGAACTATGGACACGCACACACATAAGATAGCGCTGTGCGAGGCGGCTGCTGGGTTCGCTTCAGATGGCTCCTTACCCATCACCCTACCGTGTGGCTTTTTATGTCTTCCCAATGTTGTGTTGTGGACATTTATGTGCTTTTTTGTGCAGAGGAGTTTTTTTTGTTTCCTGTTCTCATGCTGTCCTACCATGAAAGCACAGCATGAGAAGGGATGTTTTTTCTCCAATGCTACCAATCTCCGACTTGTATTCCCATGTAATGTCTGTGTGTGTATGTAAGGTCGGGGGGGGGGGGGGGGGGGGGGGGGTCCCATTTCACTGCAGGGCCCCCCTTCATGTGACGAATAAAGCCTTGATTGATTGATTGATTGATTGATTGATAGATTGCTTTTGAAGTATCATGGTAAAAAATTAGCTAGCTGCAAGATTGTTTTTGTGAGCTTGGCCCTGGTTTTCCTGAGAGTTAATGGCATCCAGGGCAGCCAATGATTTTTTGGGTGATGGTAATTACCCTCTGTGCAGCCTTCCTGTTCTCAATTATGGCATCTGCGTACCAAACACCAGGCAGGAGGAGAGCATGCTCTCCACTGAAGAGTGGTAGAAGGCCAGCAGCAGCTCCTGGTCCACTTGACTGTGCTGGACCTTCTTTACCAGGGCCATGGTGGTATGGCTTTAAATAAATAATCAACTAATAAGAATAATTAATAATACAATATAAAACAGCTTGATGCTCAAAATGCAGGAGAACTTTAAGAACGCAGCCTTGCCAGTTTCCATCCATCCATTCATTCTCTTCCGCTTACCCCTTTCAGGGTCACAGGGGGATGGAGCATATCCCAGCAATCGTAGGGTGAGGGGCAGGGTACACCCTGGACAAGTCATGAGTCTATCACAGGGCTAACACAGAGAGACAAACAACCATTCACACTCCCATTTACTCCTGTAGACAATTTAGAATCACCATTGAACCAAACCCCACTAACTTCATGTCTTTAAACACACAAACATGAGAACATGCAGACTCCACACAGAAAACCCTGGAGTCAAACTCAGAAGCTTCTTGCTGTGAGGTGACAGTACTAACAACTGCACCACCATGTTGCCCTTTGCCAGTTTGATCACTGTTAATCACTTGATCTGTTAAATAGTAATCACCGAGCACAGTATGTAAGGTGAGATTCTGGTAGGGTTTTTTTCCAGATTAAAACTCTACGTTTCCTTATTCCTCCTTCCTCATTCTCAAAAAACTAAATGAATATTGAACAAGTATGAGGAAAAGGCTCATAAAAAGAAATAGCATGGGGGTGGAGGTTGGGGTGGGGCATTGTTTATAAAAACATCACTCGGACCTGCAGATGACACAGATACTGTTGAGTTTTCAGTGACAGAATGGAGATCATCATGTATTTCTCGCTGTTGCTTCTGCTCTGCTCTGTTTCCACAGGTCAGCCAGAGGCAGATGAAAAAAGTCTTGCCCAGCAGATTGAGCTCCAACAACCCTGTCCAAAGGACATCCATGCTGTGCTGAGAGAGATTACTGCCTCACTGACTGAACAGAAAGCGAAGATTGCATTCCTGGAAAAAGAGAATCAAGGTACAGTATCATGTCAGGTAGTGAGAGAAGTAACAGCATCAGATAACCTTCATATGACCCACTGTTGTGTTACAGAGATATAAGTGTCACTTCATCAATATTAAGAAAAGTATATGTGCTTCCGAATATGTGCCTAAAGCTTATGCACTAAAATTTTGTATATGAATTTGAAGGGAAGTTATGAACTGTTTCTGAGAGACAAATAACACCAGGATCCTTTCTGTGTAGCTGACAGCTGGTAACTGTGCAGGGGCGGATCTAGCAAAGTTTTGCCAGGGGGCCAGGTAGGGCATTAACAGGGAAAGGGGGGCTGTTAAAGGAAACTTGTATTCTTCTATTACTGTCTGTACTCTCATAGTGTTTAGCTTCATTTAAACTTAGTGTGTGTGTATGACATGAGGAGTATGATTGAAACCATGGGGAGGAAGCTGCACAAATGAAAGTAGAAATGTTCAAGGCCACATATAGCCGAACTCACGTATCTTCAGTCTCCATATAGGGAGTTGTTTTTCATACTTTGTATGCTCCGCCTAAGAATATGATACAAGCTTTTTGCCTATATAATAAAGAACACACAGATGCCTCGGCGCGAATCCTCCGTGACACGTCTTGTACACGTTGCTGTGTGGAGACTCTGTCGGGGCATCGCCCATGTACATGTAAAAAGTCTGAGTCTGTGTTTCTTGCCTCCTGAGTTTTCTCTTAACAGGGGCACAAAGAAGTACTTTCCTTTCTTATTCTCATTTAAAATGTTTAGCTTTAATAAATAATTATCTGAATCTTGCAAACAAAGTTTTTATCTGACGTAAAAATGTACAGAAATCATACATATACCAACAAGACAGTGTACATCACTGTCACAACAGCGTTTGTTTTCATTCAAATGCTTTATGGTTTTAATACCTGGTGGGCCGGTCTCTAGTCAAAATGCCCAGGCCGATTTTTTGTCCCGGTCCAGCCCTGCTCTGGAGGTCTCTGTATAAGCACGTAAACCTGTGACAAGCAATTCGCTGAACTTGGAGACGCACATGCTGTTTTCTTCCGTGGTGATGAAAGAAAACGCTGGCATGTAAAAGTAAAAGTAAGGCACCCCTCCGACAGCCAAACCCATTTGTTCTCTGATTGGATTGTTAAATTTGTGATTGACATGACATTGACCAATCAGCTGAAAGGAAGAAAAATTGGGTCTAAATTCGTACTTGTAAGTTGAGATTCACACACAGCCAAGGAAGTTAGGCACAGAGTTTTACATGTAGTTTTTTGCTTTTGTATCTGTAAGCAGACCTTAACAAAAAATTTTTTTAACTTGTGTAAATATTTTTTACACACACACAAATTCTACAATCATACATAAAATTTTCAGATATTTTGATTTACAAGGTTACAAAAAAAAAAAAAAAAAAAAAAAAAACGCATTGAATTTACAATTACAAAATATTTATGACGACATAAAGCACATTGAGCCCATACTCTAAAGGACAAGTTTGGGATCCTCATAAATAGATTCTATCGAATTTCAGTTTCCAGTCACAGGGCTTGATTTCTTCTGTGACAATGAAATGCTTTCAACTGTCAAAAATTTATTTAATTGGAGATTAAAGTTTTTGTCATGGTCACTTTTTTGGAAAGAGTCTAACTCTAAAACAGAAAGTTAAAAATAATGACATTTCTCTCTCTCTCAGTCAAAAAGGTGGCTTTCTCAGCCTCTCTGCTGTATCCAAGTCCTGCAGAAACTGGACCCTTTAACACAGATATTACCCTGATCTTCACACGCGTTGTCACAAACATTGGAAATGCCTACAACCCTTCTACAGGTAATAACACTGAATGTTGCTTCTCAGCTATGTCTATGTCAGGATGATGTTCCAGATGTTCTAACAGCTGATTTTCCATTTAACAAAAACAAACCCACAGGTATTTTCACTGCACCAGTGAGAGGAGCCTACCACTTTGACTGGAGTGTATATGGATATGGAAACATTGCTGCAGGTGGTGTGTTGTTCAGGAATGGAGAGCACATTTTTATTGCATATGAACATCCAACATCTGGTACTTCTGCGAGCGCCTCTAACGGAGCCTCACTGCTTCTAGAGGTTGGAAATCAGGTGTCTGTACGTCTCCTTGGTGGTACAAGGATACAAGACAGTCAAAATTACCATAACACTTTCAGTGGTCATCTGATTTTCACCATGTGAGAGGTGTAACAGCTCCAAAATTTCCTGTTTGGGTTGTCTTTTGTGGGCAGAGCTTAGCCAATTTTAGAAGTAAAACAGGAAGTAAATCACCTGCTGGAATCAGTTTCTTCTTTCTTTTTTTTTCTCTTCTTTGACAATCATGCAGGTATTTTTCTTAAACACTTAACAGATGTTAAACTTTATCTGACTATCATGATAAAAATGTAAACAGCTGATTTAGTTTGATATAAAAATGTGTGTCAGTGCTGTGGAGGAATTTCTAGAAGCTGAAATGTTTCCTTATTTTTCATCTGTATCTGAATCCAAATCCAGACACAGATAACTGACTGTAAACTTACTTGGGTTTATTTCTTTCTATTATCTAGTTTCAAAATAAAAGCATCATTGAACCAATGCGGTTGATGTCTTTATATGTGTTTCATATGTAGACCAGAGATCAAACCTACACATGCTGGGAGTTACTATCACTGGTAAAGTGACATCTGGTGTTCTGAAGAAAGAGTTGCTTTTAAAACATTGTCTACAGTAATGCTGACAGCTCTGTGAGGATATACTGTGACGTGATCAGGGCTGAGGAGCACACCATCAGTTACATTATGATCTCAATAAATGCCTAAAACAAGAGCATGAATGAAAACATAAATAAACTAAATGTTTTTAATTTACCATAACTGAAAAATATCTAATGAAGTGTTGGGCTGAGAACAAACAACCAGCAGAAGCTATGCCAAATTTATCGTCATTCTATGGGAAATGTGAGGCCCAGGAATTCAGAGTGAAGAAGTTGCTTGAAAAAGAAATCCAGATCTATGTAAACTTTGGGGTACTGAAAAACACATTTAACCCTTATGGCCTCCTAAGGCATTTTTGTATATTTTCCCACTTTTTTTCTGTTTGGTGATCATTGTTTGCTGTATTGCTTGTGGCAATATTAACAAACACACTATATTGCCACAAGCAATGCAGTGTGTTTGTTAATATTGCTTATACCTCTCTGCTCAGAGAAGAGCCGCTGCTCCTCCACACCAAAAGGAGCCAGTTGAGGTAGTTGGGGCATCTGACAAGGATGCCTCCTGGACGCCTCCTGGGTGAGGTGTTCCGGGCATGTCCAAGGACATGCCGGGAGGAGGGCACGCTGGAGAGATTATATCTCTCGGCTGGCCTGGTAATGCCTGGGTGTTACCCCGGATAAGCTGGAGGAGATGGTAGGGGAGAGGGAGGTCTGAGCTTCTCTACTGCCCCTGCGACCCAGCCACGAATAAGCGGAAGAAAAGGGATTGACTAATGAATGGATGGATGCTTGTGGCATGGATTTTTGCAGTAAATCTTTTTAATTAAATTCTCAAAATCTAGTGTCTTTTCTCTTACAAATCATCCATGCTGTCTTGATGCAGTTTGCACCATTTGTGGCTGTGTAAGGGCTATTTGACAAAGAAGGAGAGTGATGAAGTGCTTCGCCAGATGGCCTGGCCTCCAGTCACCTGACCTAAACCCAGTCTAGATGGTTTGGGATGAGATGGACTGCAGATGGATGGCAAAAGGCCCAACAAGTGCTCAGCATCTCTGGGAACACCTTCAAGATTGTTGGAAAACCATTTCAAGTGTCGACCTCATGAAGCTCATCGAGAGAATGCCAAGAGTGTGCAAAGTAGTGATCAAAGCGAAGGGTGTCTAAAATATCAAATATGTTTTGAGTTATTTCACAATTTTTGTTTACTACATAATTCCATATGTGTTCATTCATAGTTTTGATGCCTTCAGTGAGAATCTGCAATGTAAACAGTCATGGAAATAAAGGAAAACCATTTAATGAGAAGGTGTGTCCAAACTTTTGGCTGGTAGTCTATTTATTTAACAGTTTATGCTCTGATCAGTATCAAGCATAATCAACTGTTAGCTGATATGGACTATGAATTTGCATTCTGTTGCTGGGGATTGGTCTGCCAGGGTCTCGGCCCTGACCACCAACCAGCACACACTGCACTGAAACCTCCCACAGCTGGTGGGTCTACAGGAGCGTGTATTTTTTGGGCTGTTCTTTGCCGGGTTTTGTGTGAACTGTCTCTCAATAAAAGGCAGCGAGAGGAGGCCATCGGGGGGTCATTCGTGATGAGCTATGATACCAACGAGGCCTCCCTTGCGCAAGTAATCGATCGAACACTGTTGCCTTGTTTTTCTTACATGGCAATAAGTCCTGGATACAGCGGGGTCTGAGCTTAGACCCAACACTGGCTGTCAGTTGGCAGGGTAGAAATCACACATGCACTAATGGAGGATTTCTCCTGAGAGAGGGAGGAGTCTCTTGAAAGGTCTTTTCACTCATGGACAAGAGTCACACAGGTCTGTAGTTACTATTGTTTGAAATGCAATAAATGAAACGTTGAGGTCTGCGGGCATCACCTTCCTAGATCCTATTTAAGAGGGTGTGAACATGATGGAGGTGTCACGGTCCTGAGTCCGATGACTCAGTGTTTTGTGTTTGTTAATATTGTCTTATGTTCTTGTTTATTCTGGTTATGTCTTTTGTTAAGATTTGCTATTTATTAGGATTTGTTCTGTACTCCCTCTGTTCCTGTTCAGTCAGTTCTCAGTCTGTATCTCTGTGTGTGTGTTGAGTTTCCTGTTTTACTTTGAAGGTCTGTGTCTTATGTGAGTGTTTTCAGTTTTGCGCTCCTCAGTCTCGATTGTGTAATCAGTGTCAGCCGTGTCTCCCAGCTGTTTCCTCTTAGTCCTGTTCACCTCTTGTATTTAGTGTCTGCGTCTTCCCCTGCTCGTCATTGCGTCGTCCCTCATTCTTCTCCTGTGTGTTCTGTCTGCCTGTTTAGTTTAGTTGCGTTCCCAGTTTAGCCAATTTTCTGTTTTGCCTGCAATCCAGCAGTAAAGCTGAGTATTTTTGAGTGTACGTTTGCCTCCGTGAGTCCTGCTCTTAGGTCCACCATTCCTGCCTGCATTCACACAGACATGACAGGAGGAGTTTCATCCCTCTGACCTTCAGCTGGAATCTCAGCAGTTCCAGTTAGTTTGGTCTTCCACAAACTACAGATAGTATCACAAAACCCACAGCAGCTTTATAAATTACTAAAGCCTTCCATCAAAGATCACCTGTTAAGTGTTTTTGCAAAAGTGCCTTTTGGCTGGTTGGTTGCTCCTGGCTGTGGAGCAACCCAGGCCTGTAGGACGGCATCAACAGTGGGCTTGTTGGTGAACCAGGTCTCCTTATCTAATGCCATCTGTACTCTTGCACGCTGAGGGGCGTTGCCTCTTCTGACACACCCTGTCCCAGAGCGAGACGTGAGGAATAATGCAAATCAACCATATGTATATATTTGAACCTCTGTGATGTGAAGTATTACTGAGCTATTTGTATATATTAGAGCTGTAAATAATGGAGGCAGAGCGTCCATTAGCATGAAGTGCCCGGGGCTTACCGAGGATGTGCTGAACTCTCTGCTTAAGCTGAAGCGCCCTCCACTTGCGGTAGTGGGCTCGGTAGTTTGGAAAACCAGCCTGTACACACCGGCGTTTTGAAGGTGGCTCTCCATTTAGTGTTACTGGGAAGGTCCGCTGGAAGGCATCCCATTCTCTGAGAGGTAGGCGCTTTGTGGAAGTGGACCTACACAGAGTGAGAGAGAAATCCACCAATAGTTTGGATGTGGAAACTTGTAAGGCAGGTTTTCTTGTGCTAGTGGGTAACATAAAAAAGAAAAGCTTACCTGGCCTGTCCCGAGGTTTCTGCTCCTCCTGCTGAGTGTGACGCTGACCCAGCTGCAGGATCCTCAGTGTCGCTGCGCAGGTATCTAACCAAATTAGAAAGGTGAAGCAGTTATACATCTACCAACAAACGCAGCAACACATGTGGCTGAGTGGTGAGACCACACTGGCAAAGTTTTGCCGGTATGGATCCAGTGGTGTGCAGCACTCACCTGGCCCTCAGGCGCCCTACATCTAATCCTGGGTTGGTCAGAGGGAGCCCACCTTCTCCCAGGAAGAACCTGTCCCCATCATCACTGCCAGCTCTTTGGTTTCGTAAGGACACTGGGCGGATGTTCTTAAAGTAGCACTCCAACAGCTGCAGAGACAAGAGCCATCAATGATGACTATAAATCACCTCCCAGGGTCCATACAGAGCAGGAAGAGAGTCGCTGCTGAGAACAGAGGACGTACTTCTTCTTCCTGGATGGTCATCCTCAAGCTTTCCCTTCGCTCCATCCAGTCCTGCACCTGTGTGTGTGGGACAAAGTGTTGGAGCTTAGGGTGATGCACACTTACATCAACTATCACTTAGAATTTACTGTTTTTGTTGGCGGCGCTTACAGAAAAATCCTGAACAGCACTTGATGTCAGTCCGTGCTGTAACATCAGGATGGCCTCGCAGTACTGCCTGAACGTTGTCATGGCAACGTTGGGGATGCAATCACCGCCTGCAAGCTTTTGGTGGAAATACTCGATGTCCTTTTTGGCCATGGCGAGGACTTCCTTCTTATCAGACCTGTTGCAAAGGTGACGGCAGTAAGACAGTGTTGAAAGGGCGTATGTGTCGTGCAGTATGTGTGAGCCAGAGTGGCAATAAGCTCATCAGACCTCTGTGTTGGCAGCACTGTTGGCCAGGTTTGGGGAGCGTCTGTGAAGATAAAGCCACGACTCTGAAGGCGACTGCAGAGTTTGATGCAAGATGTTGCGTCCTTGCAAAACTCCTGCAGCTCCGAGATGCTCCAGAGTCGACCTTCCCTAGAAAACAGCTCCTGGGAGGCAGTAGCTCTGGAAGCTTCTTGCTCCCTCTCCTGTGCTGTGCCGTCTTTCAGGCACACTCTGCTCAGGTGAGTCGAAATGGAGAGCTGGGGCTCGTTGCACAGCAGGCAGTACACAACGTTTTTCTCCATGTTGTTTGGACTGCAAATACAGAGACAGAGACAAGCTCTACATATCACTTTATAGCACCAGTAGCACGTCTCTGTATGATGCAAAGCTAGCTATGTCGCTACACTGGACACCAAACCAACTTTAAAACTGAACCTTTGTTGATCCTCTGCTGTTTCTCCAAAGCACACAATGATCTGCACAAATACATTTAGCACATGTATAAAACATGCACGCACACGAGCAGTTTGTTCAGCTTCATAGAAACCAGTTTCTTGAAGGCACACGGATTTTCTGAGTGGTAACACTAAATGGCCTGTATTTGTATAGCGCTGTCCTCAGTCCCTAAGGACCCCAAAGCGCTTTACACTACATTCAGTCATTCACACACTGGTGATGGCAAGCTACGTTGTAGCCACAGCCACCCTGGGGCGCACTGACAGAGGCGAGGCTGCCGGACACTGGTGCCACCGGGCCCTCTGAGGCAAACATGGGGTTAGTATCTTGCCCAAGGACATTTGGCATGCGGCCAGGAGGCAGCCTGGGATCGAATCACACTAGGAGTGGCTTGACCTTACAGTCCCCACTGGCATTAGCACACAGGGCGAGGGTAAGACGGTCCTTCATGGTCTTGTGGCCTGGCATCTTTGTTTCCTCCGCGGTGATGTACGTACGCCGCGGCATTTTTTGTCCAGAAGAGGCCAGTCTCGTCACAGTTGAATACCTGCTGGGGGATGTAGCCTTCTTGATTTATAAGTTCCTTAAATTTTTTAACAAATTCTTTGGCAGCCTTGTGATTGGAACTTGCTGCCTCGCTGTGACGCACAACGGAGTGGTTGGCAGTCCTCTTCTTGAACCAATAAAACCACCCATGTGATGCCCTGAACTCTGGGGAGGTTAGAGGTGCATCCTGGACGTCGATGCTGTTGGCTGCTCATCGGAAGCTGCCTTACTTACTAAATCATTATAAATTGAGGACCCTCTGTGAGGGCATTGCCAGTCTTTCCCTTGTCTTTAATCCAAAGTAGGAGAAGCCTTTCCATCTCGATGTGTATGGGGGTCCTCCTTTTGGACATGATGGTGGTGCCCATTGAAGGTTTACCTGCTTTGATGACTTCTTTTTGTTTTATAATTGTTCCTATGGTCGAAGGATTTCGGCCATACTCACGTGCAATAGCACTAAGTTTCACACCTCGCTCATATTTATCAATAATTTCTCTCTTTGTTTTCATCGAGAGCACTTTACGCTTCATCTTCAATTGCTAGCTGCGAGATTCAAGTGGAACAGCGAAGCGCAAGTACGGAAGCCGAGGGGTTGTCACATGATTCGGAGAGCATTGTGGCATTGAAGGCTCAGCCAATCAGAGCCAGCGGATTTCGTTACGCGGGCATTTTGCCGTAACACGGGCAGAAATATTGCCGTTCAGTGCCTTCGTAGCTTGAACTTTTCGTAAGTCGGGGTTCCACTGTATTCTGCTTTAGCCAGGTCAGCTAGCATTAGCATCGATCCACCTGCAGCCTGAACCCACAATGTACACACAATGACCCGCATCCTTTACCGAGATGTGCGAATGACCAAACAACATCCTGTGCTGCGAGGTGTGCCGTGCACATTCATTGTAATGCGTGTTTACTAACCTGAGGCAGTGACCCTGCTGTCAGCCTGGGTGACAAGTGGACGAAAACACAATAATCTTCTTTAAACCGTGAACACAAAAGACACACATGCTGTGCTAGCGTTAGCTTCCCAACAGGAAGTTCTTTCTGTGAAATTCTTCTTCTGCGCCCAAAACACTGCTCGGTACCACCGCCGCGCTCTGCGCCCTCTAGTGTCCGGATGTAGAATTGCATTTTAATGCCTGAAACTCATAATCCAACAAGAGGCGACAGGTTTTTGCAACGTGTTTTTAAATTACCGTAAATTTTGAACCGTTCGGTCAATTGAAACTACTCCAATTGTTTCTAAAAGCAGAGACTCTGCGCTTTAAGTCAAGTCAAGTCAAGTCAAGTTGGCTTTATTGTCACTTCAGCCATATACAGTTTGTACACAGTGAGGCGAAACAGCGTTCCTCCAGGACCAAGGTGCTACATGCAACATAAATTTACAACATAAATTAACAGAAAATCACTAAACTAGCTAACTAGAGACAGGACAGACTGACCTAACATAAATTACAACATAAATTAACAAAAACTAACTATCTAACTAAAACTAACTATCTAACTAGGTAGGTAGTGCAAAGGAAACCGTAAACATACTTGGTATGTAGGTAGTGCAGGAACAGTAAACATAAAAATATTGTGCAAAAAGAGCATTTACAGGTTGATGTGTAAGTCCAGTCTCAATGCTTTGAGGTAGTTGAGTTGAGCTGAGTGATAGAGTGTGTGTGTGTGTGTGTGTGTGTTTATCAGTCCAGTCCCTTTTTGTTGAGGAGACGGATGGCTTGTGGAAAAAAGCTGTTGCACAGTCTGGATGTGTGTGCCCGAATGCTTTGGTACCTTTTTCCAGATGGCAGGAGTGTGAAGAGTGTGTGAGAGGGGTGTGTCCAATCAGCCACAATGCTGGTGGCTTTGCGGATGCAGCGTGTGGTGTAGATGTCCTTAATAGAGGGGAGAGAGACCCCGATGATCTTCTCTGCTGTTCCCACTATCCGCTGTAGGGTCTTGCGGTCCGATATGGCACAGTTCCCAAACCAGGCAGTGATACAGCCGCGCAGTATGCTCTCGATAGTTCCTCTATAGAAGGTGGTCAGGATCGGTGGTGGAAGCTGGGCCTTTCTCAGTCTTCTGAGAAAGAAGAGACGCTGTTGGGCTTTCTTGTGCAGGAAGCTGGTGTTGATGGACCATCCGAGGTCTTTCTCCAGGTGGATGCCCAGGAACTTGGTGCTGTCGACGATCTCCACAACTTTAGTAACTTTTGTATTTAACTTTAGCGTGAATGTGCATAAACAGTTTGTTTAGCTGATAGAAAAGTCACATATGAAATTACCTGATACTTTTAAAAACACCAAAGTTAGCCGGTTTACTCTCGCTGGAGTTTCTCCGTAGGGTTACATCCACCTGGAAGTATGTCTGTGAAGGTTCTCAGTCATCCAGCTCAGTGTAGTGTAAGGAGCTACTGATGGAGAGTCCCACATTTAAGCCATATGGGAGTGTCCCCAAGAGGGCCATGGACCCCTAATCATCCTCTACCTAATCATACGAGCTGAGGTGGGAATATAACAAAGCCAGCAGGCAGGGTGGCACCTTTGTCTCTCATGCATGGAGAGAGACGCCTCTGAAAAGGCCTCCAGGCCTCTTTAAGTGCAGTCACACCTAACAGAAAGGGATAAAACTGGATTATAGATGTTCAACGATGGTCACTCACACAGCACAAAAGCATTGCACATCTGCCTTTCACGAGCTGCTCCTCCTCTGCCTCACCTCATGCTGTCATCCTGGGTTTGCATTGAAAGTATTCCCCACCTAAGTAGGCTGCCATTCCCAGAATATTCCCAGGTCTCTATCTTACAATAAAACACGGACTTATTTCTCCTTCCTCCTCTTCCTCCTTTATCCTCTCTGAAGATCCAGAAAAGGAGTCTCTACTCCCTGTCAAAATTAGGGCTTAAAAAGTTTTCTCCCCCAACAAAGATTAAACCATAAGCTGAGAGGGCTGGGTTTGTTTGCTCTCACTGGTCTGATCGAGCATCCCTGATGTTTCACACTGGTTACCAGTTCTTCAGAGGGAAAAACACAGGTGGGAACAGGAGAGAAACAAGGCACAAGTCTACACTCCCCACTCTGAATGGCACACATGAGATTCTTTGAATCCAAAGCAGTAGCGGTTTTTGATACGGGCGACACGGGCGGTTGCCCGGGGCGGCATCGTGGTGGGGTGCGGCAAAAAAAAAAAAAAAAAGCTCATACTCATGCTGCCCCTACGGCAGCCAGCGCATAGTGGGAATCACCCATATGCTGGGAGTGAGGGCGCCCTCCGTTTGCGTGCTGCGCCTGCTGCTTGCGGCACAGAGAGGAGAGGGTGCGGTGGCGGGGGATTCTCTGACCGGCTGGAGCAGCGTCTAACAACCAACTTGCAAAATAAAACAAAATAAAAACAAACCAACAAACATGAAAACACCAGACATACAGACTTATAATTTGCACCGATGTTTTTTCAAAATTCTGTATGCTAAAAGTGAGCGCGAGAGCCCTCGATGCACCTGCTCGCTGCTGAAGTCAAAGTAAACTTTATTGTCATCTCTGTTACATACAGTCCAGTGTATAGAGAGACGAGACGATGAGGCTCCAGTTACAGCAGTGCAAGTAAACAAACAAATATAAGAAGAGTAAGGAAATAAATATACACTTTAGGACTTGGGGTAAAGGGATCAATAACAATTTAAAATTTACAGTTTGATGATTTAAAGTCTCACACACAACCTGTCGAAAGGGGAGGGGCCGGCTGCTTCCAAATAGAGCACATTTCATTCATAATGTTGTAAATCCAAGTTCAATCATGTATTCATGATTTGAATCCTGGGTTGTGTGAAATCTCAGAAATGAACCTTAGACAAAGTGAATCTGTGAACTAAGGTGTAGGTCTATTAGGTTATGTTGTGGTGATCCTCGGGTTGGGGGATTTATGTTCATACTGGAGTGCAAAATTAAAACCAATGGAAGATGGACAAGAAAAGTTCAAAGCCATCAGGTGCTCAGTTTAGAAAAAAGAGAAAAGAAGAGGAGGAGAAGCGAGCAAAAGATACAGGTAAGCAGATGTGTCTTTGGATAACGGCAGGTCATCCTCAAACAGTCAGAATCAGAATACTTTATTAATTGCTAAGGAAATTATGTGGGTTACAGTTGCTCCAAGAAGAAATGGTAAAGATAGCTAACAGACTAAACTCCAAACAATACATTATGTTACAGATTTTAATATTAATTAGTCATTGTCAATTGTTGATTTGTCCTGTTCTCATTGTATGAAGAATCATGATGGCTGTTTGGTAGCTGTTTGCATACTCCCTCTCTTCATATGTGTGTGTGGACAACAGTTTTATGTTAATGTACAATCCTTATTATGTTTTGTGTGTGTGTGTGTGTGTGTGTGTGTGGGTATGTGTGGGGGGTGGGGGAGTATTTGCCCAGGGCGCTGAACAGGCTAGGACCGCCACTGATCCAAAGAGCGCTTGCCTGCAGTTGGTCACACCGTTCCTTTACGTGGATTAGATGCCATGCATCTATGCAGTGAGTAACACACCAGTTTCTCAGAGGGCAATTTGACCTTCCCCTCTAATTTTGCACTCATTGAAATGTCACACAAACTGAAGTTTAATTGACCAATGATGTGTATTTAAAATCTGTACGAACTCTTTAAAAGTGTCTTCCACATGCACCCACACACCATAGTTCATGGTGGAGAACAGCTGCTCCAGTGCGTTTTGCTCCCTGAAGTCGTATGAATGGCAAACTACACTCACTGGCAGCAGCATAGGCACACTTAAGATTTCTTCTGACATTTTCGCTCTCTAGTTCTAATTGTCATCATCAGAGGCTCCATAGTCAGAATAAATAACATTGGAGATAACGGGCACCCCTGATGAGTGGAACGCTCCAATGTGACACGTTTAAAAAGTATTGTTACAAAAGTTGAACCCATCTGAGGAAATGATTTCCAAATACATATCTTGGGAGAACGTTAAATAAATCTGACCAGTCTATTCTGTCCAAGGCCTGACGAGCGTCGAGTGATAATAAAGCTGCATCGTTAGCATCAAATCTCCTGTGAATTATATTAGAACCCTTCTTATATTGTGAAACCCTTGATGCTTTGGTACAAAGTGAATCAAATGTGCGATCCAAGGGTCTAATCTTCAGGCTAAACATTTAAAGTATTTTAGTGTCAACCCCCGTCAGACTCTAAATGATGAGTGTTCTGCAGGAGGTTCACCAGGTTTCACAGTACTCACTGCCTGTCTCACTGTGGGTGGAGAGCCTCATTTTGATACGCTTCTACATACATGTTAAAAAGTGGAATTATTCTTTTTTCTGGGAAGGTTTTATTGAACTCGGCTCGCTGCTGAACGGAGTTTGCTCCATTGTGCTCGATGTTAAGTTGTTTTGTGGAGCGGAAAATAAACTCCCGATCTTGGAGGTTCAGGAATCAGATAAGGACACCTGTGTTGGTTTGCCTTTAGAGATGTTAGGGTGAAACTGCTGATCCTCGGCGTCGTCCCAGAGACCAAACAGACGCAGGTTCTTCCTTCAGACGTGGTTCTCCAGGTCGTCAGTCTGATTTTCAGCTTCCTCATCACACCAGGACAGAAACACATAAACATTAGACCGGAGCATTCAGGGACTGAAAGCAGTAATTCAACCTTTAAGCTGAACTAATGTTTTACCCTCCTCTTCATCGTCTCGTCTCCCTGTTGTCAGAGAAGTCCGACCTGTTATTGTACAGGACAAATGAACCTCTAAGAGATGATGTCATCAGTGACCAATCAAGAACGAGAATAAATGACTGACACAACCGTGCTACAATAAATCTTAGTTTCCCTGTCACTGTATTTTAGGAGTGTGAAGCTGTAAAGTTCTTTTAAAAACTAACCCAAGCCTGAGAGTCGTGGTTGTGGTGAAGCACAGGGAGCTCTGACGGCCCGGACTCGCCCCTCAGGTGGAGCTCTGCACAGCCACACTGAACCCGCTCACACACTCAGCTACACCTCTTAGTCTACATCAGCGTGTTGATGTTTGAATCCATCCACCAACACGAACCTGATGTAGTTTACTCTCATTTTGAGTCGATCAGCTGACTCTCAGATCACAGCACGGCAAAAGACAAATTTATATTTTACAGTCTTCTTCTAAATCTTTGTAAACAAACTGAATCATTTTTAAAAATAAAGTTTGTTTTATTTTGAAAATCATCAGAGTGGAAACTGATGACGATAAACATTATTTTGAAGAGTCTTTAAATACTGACGACACTGATGACATCATGGGGTGTGACCTCTGTGATTGGGTACTCTGTGTTAGCGCTCAGCTGCTGCTACACTTTCAGTCAGTTTACTCTCTCTCTCTCTCTCTCTCTCTCACACACACACACACAGTTTAACGGTCAGAGAGCTGCTGATGAAGATGAAGGAGCTGCTCCTCTTCCTCTCCTGTGTCCTCTGTGTCTCTGCCTATGGTGAGTTTGTCTCGGTAAACTCTGGCAGGCAGGCAGCAGCTTGTTGATCGGTGTTTCATTTCAGGTCTGCACGGTGACGTTCACATAAACGGCTGTTCAGACTTTGATGCAGAGGACATGTACGGACTGGATGGGGAGGAGGTTGCCTACGCAGACTTTAACAACCACACGGAAGTCTACATTCTGCCTCCTTTTGCTGAGCCTATGATTTACCCCGGAGCTTATAAACAAGCTGTGACTGAGCTGAAGGTCTGCAGACACAACCTGAAGGCTCTCAGCGCGGTGATGAAGGACTACCCTTCCAATAACCGTAAATGCAAACATTTAACCTGTGTTTACCTGAAATGATCAGCCATGAAGTAATCAGTCCAATCAAACCAACAAACTGATTAAATATATGAAATCATTCCACCTTAAACACACAGAAACCCAACACTGACATGTTTGTTTTTCTATTAAAGATCACATTTTATTTTTCTTCATTAGTTTCTCTGAAGCTGAACAGAGTTCTGTCTGTGCTCGTGTTTCTCTAGTTTACCTTCATGATTCTGACGTCAGGCTAGTTTCTCTCACACAGACAATGATGACATCATCTCAGTGAATACCTGACAAGTTATTGATGTTTATTATTATCACCTGCTGATGAAAACCAGCTGACGCTCTGATCCTCCTCTGCCTGATGTGTCTGTGCACAGATGCTCCTTCAGCTGTGATGATCTACACCAGAGATGAGGTGGAGTTTGGAGAGGAGAACACTCTGATCTGTCATGTGACTGGTTTCTATCCTGCTCCTGTCAACGTCTCCTGGACCAAGAACGGACAGAAGGTCACAGAAGGATCCAGCACCAACGTTCCCTATCCCAATAAAGATGGACCCTTCACCCAGATCTCCAGACTGCAGTTCACCCCACAGCTGGGAGACATCTACAGCTGCACAGTGCAACATCTGGCCCTGACTGAACCACTGACCAAGATCTATAGTAAGAAAACTTTATTTAAACAAAAATCACTGACAGAGGTACACGTGTGAAGACTGAGCCCAGTGTTCATCAGAGCAGCTGGATCTGATCTGATAGTTTGACACGATGATTTTTGTCACACATTTTGAAGCCAATATGATCATCTTATCCCACCAACGATGGGAACAGAGTTTAATACAGTGAATCATACGAACAGTAAGTAAGAACATACAAAGAACAGCAAGACAACACAGAGCAAAGCAAGCAAAGCAAACTGTGGGCTGTAGAGCCTTAAGTACAGACAGCAGAGCAACACAGAGACAGAAAGAGCAGAAGTCTCTGTGGCTTCTCTTTATAGGGGCCAGTAACTCCACCTCCTGCTGCTGGGTAACTTTCCACTTGTCCTCCAGCCAAAAACAGCTGGTGCTGGGTCAGGTACTGGTCAGGTACTGGGTCAGGTACTGGGTCAGGTACTGGTCAGGTACTGGTCAGGGCTCTGGATCAGAGCCATCTGCAGCTGGGTGCACTTTGATGAACTCTTTGCTTTGCCTTATCACAACAGGTCACGACACAGTCAAACGCCACATATTAATCCTAGTTGTTAAATCTCACAACAAGCAGAATGCATCAACAGGTGCTCTTACAGCAAGTGGCATAATCTGATGATAAACATGTTAATAATACTTGACCTAATTATACAGGTTATATAGTATTGTAATGATCGTTAAGGTGACTTTATTGTGATGTGTTCAGTATCTCTGTTACAATATTACCACCTTAATAACCCACGGTGAGGCAAAAAGTCTAGTGCTTAAGAGGTTACTTGAAAGTTACAGTATACCATGTATCCATCCATGAAACCAGACAACACACACCAGTCAACCTGCAGGAATGCCTCCAGAAAACAAAGACCTGGATGACCTCTAACATTTTGCTCCTAAATTTAGATAAGACTGAGTTTACTGTCCTAAAAAACCTTAGACATATATGGTATCTAACCAGATACTTAGTCTGGATTTTTAACCAGGATCTGTCCTTCAATGCACATATTGAAAACAGCTTTCTCCCATTTTTGCACCCATGTTTCTATCTCTGAAATTAGAAATATCCTGTCTCACAGTGAGTGAAAAATGAGTTCATGCATTTATTACTTCCAGGCTGGACGACTGTAATTCATTATTATCAGGATGTCCTAAAAACTCCCTGAAAAGCCTTCAAGCATGAATACTGACAGGGACTAGATGACAGAGTATATCTCTGTCATGAGCTCTTTATTAAATCTCTCTCCATTACAACACTTCTGTTATGGTCCTGAGTCTGTGGACTCAGTGTTTTTCTCTTTGTATTAGTTTTCCTTGACTTCATGATGTGTTTTGATTTGTCGCTAGTATTCCTAGCTCCCTAGTTCCTTGGCATTTCTTGTGTTCTAGTTCTTAGGTTGTGGTTCTGTGTTACTTCTGTTCAGTTTCCTGTTTTACTTTGAAAGTCTGTGTACTATGTCAGTGTGAGCTTTGCCTCCCCTTGTCTTGTCATCTCTGATGAGTCCCAGCTGTGCTCTGCTCCTGTTTCACATTCCCTAATTACCTCAGTATGTATTTAAGCCCTGTGTTTTTCCCTGCCAGTTGTTGCGTCCTCCACGTTTGTTGTGTGTGTATTCATTGTCGTCTACCTTCAGGTTAAAGTCATGTGCATCTGCAGTCTAGTTAGTTTAAGTTGTTGTTTATGTATTGCCAAGCGTGTCTCACGAGCAATAAAGCTGCCGTTTAAGTTAATGTTTTGTCTCCGAGTCCTGCACGTGGGTCCAGCCACTGACAGCCACACGACTCATCGTGACAGAAGGACGCAACCAGAACATGGACCCAGCGGACTCAGCTCACCTCGAGAGAGAGAGAGGTGGACCTTGCTCGCATCCTCGGACTGATGACTCGCATTAGCCACGCCTCAGATTTGCAGACATTCTCAGTCGGGTTGAATGCAATACAAACCATATTTGACAGAAATCCTCAACTGCGCCAGCTGTCTACTGCCTCGGAGTTCAGCCGTTCGCTGACCCAGGCTAAGGAGGCGGTCAAAGCCTGGGAGCTGGCCCAAGTCACCCTCATCTCCTCATCCACACTGCCTCAGTCACAGCGAGCAAGCCCTCTCACGCCGCCGCAGCGGACGGAGCTTTCTTCAGCCCCGCTGCAGCAGCTGCAGTCGCAGCATCGGACTCTTTCCTCCCTCACGTCTGGTTCCGACCACCCTCCACCTGCCTCATGCCTGGCAGGAATGTGGTCGGAGGATGAGGGTCTGGTCACCGTTGCTCTGACACCTTCCGTTTCCTCTGCCGCTCCTGTTTCCAAGAGAAAGCGGCGTTCTCGTCGTCGCCGTCCCTCACCGCAACCCGAGTCCAGTTCCTGCTCTGAACTGCTGGACGTGGTGAGTGAGCAGAACAATCGTCACCCGGCTTCTTCCACGCTGGGAATCTTTAGCTCTGAGCCAGTGAATTCAGAGTCAGTTAACTTTTTGACTGTTAACTCAGGGTCTGCAAAGATATAAACTGATGATCC
The DNA here is from genome assembly GCF_001858045.2 of Oreochromis niloticus. Classification (NCBI taxonomy): domain Eukaryota; kingdom Metazoa; phylum Chordata; class Actinopteri; order Cichliformes; family Cichlidae; genus Oreochromis; species Oreochromis niloticus. The sequence goes on from NC_031967.2 coordinate 87,338,004, forward strand.
CAAGATGGCTGACTCTGAGGCTGTCTTTCGGGACTCTGAGCATTCTACTTTTCCCTCTTTTGTTTCTCCCAAGTTTGAGAAAATTCAGGAATCAGATGACCTTATTTCAGAGTCAAAAGAAGTTTTGTGTTCTCTAACTGAGAGTGGTGTTTCTGGGTTTCATTCTGAAAAGACTGAGGTTTCTGTTTTCACTTCTCAGCCAAGTTATGTTGATTCCGAGCCACCTGTTTGTGGATCAGTTAATAGTACAACGATGGCTTCGGGAGTCAATAGTGAGCTTTCAGATGTAGATTACATATGTGAATCTGTTGTGGAATTTTCTGACTTGGACAATCATAATCTCACTCAGGACATTAAAAATGCTGTTCAAAAGACAATTTCTCCTACTGCTAAACTAAACAGGGACAGTTCAATTTCCCAGCCAAATTCCATCTATGCTGTTCAGGCTACACCTCATGAGACTGTTGTTGGTGTTGCTTCACCCATGTGTTACGCGGCTCACCAGCCAGTTCATTCTGAGGCTGCCTGTGATAAACCTCATGTTTCCATAACCTCCCCTGAGTTAAATTTCACAAGCCCAGAGTATGCTCATTTAATGACTGTTTGTGTTGCTCGTTGTGAACTCTTCAAGACTGTGTTCTGTGACTGTCCAGGTTAAGAGCAACAAGGTGTCATCTGCTGTTAACAAGCTGGCAAGAATACTTGGTTTGAACACTGCAGAGTTGGTTGCTCAAGTTAGATTTGGTTTCGGTTCCACGATCATGTCTGTACAACTCTGTGCGCCATGCTTTTCAGCCAGTAGCCCTGGACGCTGTGTGTGCAACTTCCCAGGCTGCGTTTTGTAAGACTGTGTTTAATGTTGCTTCACACCCAGTTTCTTCAGATACTGCTTGTATGATTTCTCCAGCACCTGTGACTGCCCCTGAACTGATCTTTTCTAAGACTGCTAATGTCAACCTGGACAATTTAAGAATAGCAGTTTTACCAAGGTCAGCCTGCCATAAGTCTTGGTTTTCTAGAACCATGTCTGGTACCATAAACCTGGTTTTCCCTGCCCGAGTCGCCCGTCCAGCCTGAAGTTTTGTCAGCTGGAGGCTCCGAGGAGCCCACCCAGCACCACGCCTCGTCTGCTGGGGGCCCTGGAGGACCCAGCCAGCACATCCTCACATCTGCTGACGGTTCTGGGAAGACCGTTCAGCCACTACCTGTTCCACCGCCTGCAGCATCCACATCGTCGCCTGCAGCATCGCTGCCGTCAGGTTCCGCAGCCGTCTCTTCATCCATGCCTGGTCCTGCGCTTGCCACACCGTCTTCAGTTGCAGCTCGTCCTTTTCCACCTCGGCTCTGCCGGCCGCTTTCCAGGCCTCCAGCTGGACGTCATCGTCGGACAGGGCGGCCCCTGAGCGGGTTCTTCGTCGGTGCCGTCTGCGCGGCCGGCCACCTGAACTGCTGTGTGATGGGCCTCCGGATCTAGGTGTTTTGATGTCTTGACGCCTATTCTGTTTGGGACTGTTCTGTGCTCCTGTGCCCTTTTTGTTTTGGACTTGTAATACATGTAATTGAAATCCTTCTGGTTTGCACCGTAATATATCAGCACAGACAGGAGCTCGGAGTCAGCAAAACTTTAAATGAGACAGTAAGAGTGAGGAGGTCCGACAGATATTTGAGGATGCAGCTGATGTCAACATCAATGAACTCTGTCATTGGATATATTGGAAAATGCATGGACGATATCATCACTAAAACCACCGTCTGCAAATATCCAAATCAGAAACCCTGGTAGATAAGGACATTCCTGCTAAGCTCAAAGTGCAGACCTCTGCCTTTAACTCAGGGCATTCTGATGCATATACAGCAGCCAGGTATGACCTCTGAAAAGGGCCACAAAGGACTACAGGGACAAAGTGGAGTCCAGCTACCACAGCTTTGACGCCAGGCGACTGTGGAATGGACCACGCTGCATCACTGACTACAAGATGGAAAACACAGGCAGTGTTCAGCCCACAGCGTCTCTTGCAGACGAGCTCAACAACTTCTATGATCATTTTGATGCAGACAGCGAGGAGCCGCTCCTCTATCCTCAGGAGCACAGCGAGGCTGTAACTTTAACTCTTAAAACAGAAGCTGTGAGATGGTCTTTCAAAAAGGTCAATCTTCACAAAGCTCCTGGACCAGACGACATCCCATGCCATTCTCGTTCCTAAGAAATCAGTGGTCTCCTGTTTGAAATACTACCGCCCTGTTGCACTGACATCCGTCATCATGAAGTGCCTTGAGTGGCTGGTCAAAGGTCACATCTGCTCCTCCCTCCATGTTACATATCTGCAAAGTTTGGCATGAATGCCAACATCCCTTCAAATTTCTACAATCTAAGACCGAGAGCTTGCTGACGAGCTGCATTACAGTTTGGAGCAGAAGCTGCTCTGCAGCAGCAGGAAATCACAGAGCACGTCACTGGCATGAGGCTTCCTGCCACTCAGGATGTTTATCTCCAGCAGTGTCTCTGCAAAGCACACAGCATCATCAAGGACCACAGCCACTCAGCACATCAGCTGTTCTCCTTGTTACCATCTGGCAGACGTTACAGGAGTCTGTCTGCTCGGACTACAAGACTCAGAAACTCTTTTTACCATCAAGCCATTCGGCACCACAACACATAATCCCTAAATGATGTAACGTTTATGTAAATCCCTGTGTGTAGGTCTCATCCCTTCAATAATGTGATGCTCATTGGGGCCATTTTCTTAGCTTCTTTAAATAAAGTTAGTACAGCCATATAAACCAGTCTGTCCCAGGTGTAACTGGGTTCTGATCCAGTCTGTGTATTTTGTTAGTGTCAATAACAGTCGTGTCTGCAGCCTTTATCTATTAAACTTTGACTAAACCTTCAATAATATTCTGATGTAAGAGTGTTAATAATGAATATGTCTTTAATGATCTCCTGTTAATGCTTACATGTGGCCTAATTCCTGTTATTTGTCTTCTTTTAGGATTAGGAGTGAACTTTATTGTCATTGTTGTCATAAACATATAAATACAGAGTAATGAAATACAGTAACAGCAGGGCTGGAGCTCTGGGCTTTAATCTTAGGAGTTTGTTGGGAGGATCACTGATGCAGCTGCTTCATGTGGTCCACTGCAGATGTGATGGATAGTTAGGTGATAGTTGTTCCCCTCCTACGCCTGCCGACCCTTAGACGTCGTCCTCCGCCTGACTCCTCCACTCCACCTTTGTGCAGGCCCCATCGCTGACCCAGGCCTGCGTACTGCCGGTGTTGCTCTCCTCCACAGGCTCTGGGCCTGCTGATCTGTGTTGTACCCTTCAGTTGGTGAGCTCCTTCATCTGTGAGCAGTTATCTGTTTTCCTTCATGTCAGGAGAGTCGTTATTGCGAGTGTGTGCAAACATCAGTTAGTAAGTAACTGTTTTCATTTGCTCCACTTTTTCTCTTCCTGTGAGCTCGACCTCTTCTTACTCTCCCTTTTCTTTCTCTTGTTTCTGAATTCTCCTTTTTAACTTCCTTTTCCTCTCACTTACATGTTTCCTCTTTCACAAACTGTCTAATCACTCTCTCCAGTGTGTGTGTGACTTCCTACATCTCTTACTTTCTCATTCTCAGTTTATTCCTTAAACATATAAAGTGCAATTTGCTTCTTTTGTTGGGCAGTAAAAATCCCTCTGATGTTGTGGGACTCTCAAAATCTTCAATAATTCCTGGTTGAAGCCTGACACTCTGGGCTTTACAGGGTGAAGGCCTCGTGTTTCATGCTCCTCTGATGCTCTTTGAAATGTTGTTTCTATTTTAGCTCTAGAAGAAGGATTACACACAATCTGAGCAGCATCAAGGCAAGTGTTTCAGATACCACTGATCTCTTTATTAATTCTCTCCCACACAACACCTAACTGTGCTCTTTCTGTCCCTCCTAAGACCCCCCCCCCCCCCCCCCCCCTCTCTCTCTTTCATGGCATTTTAAATCTCTCTTTGCTATTTGGGCTGATTGGGACATGATGACTGTAAAAACAAAGAATTACCTGATTTTTTTTTTTTTTTTTTTTTTAAAACCTGATTGTTGTGCAGTAAAAATGAGATCCACATATGAGGACATTTGTTTTAAATGTTGATTGAACAGTGACAGTATAATGTCTATAATGGTCCACACAACCTAAAATGTGATGTCCACATATGTGGAGGTTAATCAGCTGTTCTAGTGATTCAATAACTTTATCAGTTCTGCATCACACAACTGTTATTTCTGTTTTCTTTTCCCAGACAGATATTTTTGTTCTTTGAATTTAAATGTTTCTTTTTCCTCTAAAATGCTCAAGTGTAGCTACTTTGCCTTCATTCCTACTTGTTTGGGAAGAGCTGTGATCCAGCTTTTTGACTCTATTTTAATTTCTTATATTATATTTGGAGATGTGTTGTTTCCACTTGCCCTGATCACCTCCTGTGTGTATTTAGTGTGTGTTTCATTCACTCTTTGTCAGGTCGTCTGTGTATTTTCCCTCCATGTCATGTCATAGTGCTCATCATCATCATAGTCGTCTTAGTTACCTCATTCTTGGGACTCTTCTGTTTTTTTTTGTTGCTTTAACTAATTTATTATCAACACCCATATAAAATTATGCATAAAATGAAGAACTAATGTAAAAAATTGTTTTTTCTTTATATATGTTTATTATGTAAATGTGCTTTTATTTATTAACTCCACATAAAATGTAAAAAATAGTTGTTTTTTGTCTATTTACAATTCAAATTTTAACTATTTAATTTTTTTTTTGCATTTTCCTTTTAAACAAATTTAAAGTGAAACAACACAAAACACTACAAACCACAACACAATAAAATATGGATTAAAATATGCAAAATAAAAAGCAGATGCACGTTCTCTGTCATGTAGGCCTGGGATGATTTTTTTGGGAGAGTGTTTTCCTTGCTGGGGTCACAGACTGGCAAAAACTGTCTCATAGAGCTCTGGGCTGGTTCAGGTGGATGTGGTGGTGTACTGCATGCTGCTGTAGATGCAGCAGCAGCAGTTGCAGACACACTGGCACCTCCATTAATATCACACTCAACTGACTGTGTTTGATCTTCCCATTGCACTGATGGGTGGACAGTTCTCAGGAGCCTGTGCAGGTTGTTTGTGGAGCCGGCTCTATATGATATCCTCTACACTCTGCCTTTGTGTTTCAACAACATTAAAATGCTTCCAGATTTGGCTTCTTTTCTTGGTGTCACTTGGTGGAGGTTCATGTTCCATGTTTCTCTGTGTGTGTTCGTGTCTCCAGAGGTGGAGCTTCATGTTTCTCTGTGTGTGTTCGTGTCTCCAGAGGTGGAGCTTCATGTTTCTCTCTGTGTGTTTGTGTCTCCAGAGGTGGAGCTTCATGTTTCTCTGTGTGTTTGTCTCCAGAGGTGGAGGCGTCTGCTCAGCCTGATCCAGGTGTTGGACCCTCTGTGTTCTGTGGAGTGGGTCTGACTCTCGGTCTGTTCGGTGTGGCTGTTGGAACCTTCTTCCTCATCAAAGGAAACGAGTGCAGCTGATTGGCTCACGGTGATGATGTCATTCTATGACGAGCTCCTAATCAGTGTGACTGTGCTGTAGGTGAGTGTGCAGAGTTCGCCTGTAATGAGCATCAGATCCTTTGTTCTGTCTGGTTCCTGTTTACCTGCCTCACCTGACGTGCTTAATAATGGAACATCTGTATGAACTGTGCCGTCAGCCGTTGGTGTCAATAAAGTTTAACTCTGGAATTCAAAGCAAAGCTATTTTCAGCTGCTCTCGCACCACCAGCAGATTTACCTGGACTCTGTTCCTGCCACAAAAGTAAAGATGAGACTGAGATCAGTTTGATGTGACCTCAGTGTGTTCATAAACTGCTATAATGTGTCTTTGTTTATCAAACCGTGTTTCAGATTTTCATATATCAATAAAGTTTAATGACGGATTCTGTGTGTGTGTTGAGTCAGACTTTGAGCTCTAACAGAATGAACATTAATGATGTCTGAATTTGTCTTTGCAAACACAAAGATGTCAAACTAAATCCTGATGAAGACTCTGCTGATAAAAGCAGCTGAAAGAAAAATCAATGAGTGTTTATAGAAATGAATCTAACATGTTTATATTCCTGCTGTAACATGTTTTAATATCTGGCATTTAAATTTACTCTGAATATTGATAAAATCTCATTATGATTTAATTCAGTTAAGTTTAATTTCTACAGCACAAAATCACAACAACAGTCAGCTGAAGCAGCTTCATATTGTGATGTAAATGTAACACGGGAGGACTTTTTACGCTAAAAAGAAAGATTCTTTAAAATACAAGGGGGAGCAAGAGAGTCGGATACCCAGGGCACAGAGATGAAGCAGGTCTCATCAGAAACAGTTTATTACTAGGCCAGGGAGCACAAATAAAAACACCCTTAAAATGTATGAAATAAAAAGTTATCTACTAAAACTAAATAAAACAATTCTAAAACTCGTAAAACTACTACATTCATTAAAAGCCCCCTGCTATAATTATGCCACATGTTCATTATGGGTCCATCAGCAGACCGGAAATTCCTCCTTTAGAGCTGAGTCCACGCCAGCCTCGTCTTCGGCAGACAAGAAAGAGCCTCCCATCTTCTTGTCCTTCCGCTGGCCCATCACTTCCCAGCCCGGCTTGCGTTCTGCACCCGAATCCATTATGCGACCACCGCCACAGCTCCCCTTGCGTCGGTGTCCTGTAACATAACAAATAGGGGCCAGAACAATGGTCCCAGAAGCGGCCCGGCTCATGGCCATGGCGACCCTCTCCCAATCCAGCTGCACCCAGTAAACAGTAGAGACCCTACTCACAAATGCAGGCAGAGGTAAACCTCTGCCCTGCTGCCAGTCACACGCGTTGTCTCCTACTGTTGCCGTTCCATGAGGTCAGGACTGGGTCGCCGGGTCGCTGTGTCACGCTGGCCATCTAGCACTAACCTTCCAGTCTGGGGCCTCTCTCCCTTCAGCGCTCAGCTAGCCTGCTTTTAAAAGGTCTTTACACAGCTGATAGGCCACCTCTGGACACACCCATGCCTCAGCAGGTGGTACCTATCAGCTAATTTGTCCCATATGTAGCCAGTCCACAGTGGATTAAAACCATGTCATGTAAAAACACTAAAAACCATGCAATAGAAACAGAATAAAACCATGCAAATAAAACGACACTCATAACTAACCACTAAAAATCAGAATAAAAGCAATATACAAGATAAATACAAATTTCCACTGTGTGACATAAATACTCTACAATAATACAACATAGTAATAATTTAATATGAGCTGAAGTTCATCTGCTGCAGTCTGACTGTTAATGAGTTATAAATGTGAATCTGAATTTCTGTGCTTGATGACATCACACTGTGGCGTCCACGCAGGAACATCAGCCAGACACGAGTCCACAAACTCACAGAGCTGATTGTAAATCTGATCACTGTCACTGTTACAGGTTCTTATCATTGTTACAGCAGGTCTGACATCAGTGTTTGGTGCAGATAATTATTAGACATGAATATGTTTCCATGACTGCAGACTGTGACTGAAATGTAAATGAAAACAGGTTTGCAGTTTGCTCTGCGTTCAGAGCTTTAATGGACTTTAACAGAAACACATGTGGTGATGAAGAGTGTGAACTATGAGCTGATCCCACAGGAACAGATGATGCTGTGGTCATGTGACCTGACTTCCTGTTTCTCGAGCAGCTCTCCGTCAGACTGAGTCAGTTTGTCTGGAGAACTTAGAAACATGGCTTCATCCTTCCTCTGCCTCCTCTTCATCAGCCTCAGCACAGCAGGTACGATCAATCCGCTCACCAGTGATCATTAATACACTGATCAATGACATGATTCGCCCTCAGTCTGAAGTTCTGTTTGTTCTCAGATGGATTCATGACTTACAGACTGTCTCGCTGTGACTTTAACTCCACTGAGCTGAAGGACATCCAGTTCACCGACTCTTACTATTACAACATGATAGAGATCATCAGGTTTGACAGCAATGTGGGGAAGTTTGTTGGATTCACTGACTTTGGAGTGAAGACCGCAGAGACCTGGAACAATATTCCTGCAAGGCTGGCTAGTATGAGGGCTCAGAAGGGGACGTACTGCAAATCAAACATTGATGTTAGATACCACAAACTTACGTCTAAATCAGGTGAGCGTGCGGTGGTCTGTGTGACGTCATCAGGTGTTCCTGTTAACCTCACTCTGAATCATTTATGATGGACTCACAGCTGCAGCTAATTTTGATGATTAATAACTTTAATAAATCATCGATCACGGAACATAAAACGCCAGAGAACGAATCTAACCTGCGGCGCCCCCTGCTGGCGACACAGGCAAACTGCAGCTGTTTCACATAACACACTGATTATGATATTAATTTTTTTATACTCTTTGAGCTGAAAATCATCCACAATTGTTTTTAATATTTCCATATACATATTTTAACAGCATGAAGCAGCCTGACAGGTTAATTATTTCCTTCTTTTCTTATTATTCATTTATTTTAAATATGATAAATATGAAACACTGATGTCTGCAGTTTATTTATTGATTGTGACCTTCACAGCTTGTTTAGCAGCTTCACACCTGCAAACATTTACAGCTCAGATCTATGACTCAGTGCTACAGTGGAGTTATTCAATATGAGGCAACAATTATAAAGTTATCATCATAACACACACATATAAATGTGACTGCTGTTATTTAATCTGTGTGTGTGAAGTGTTTCACTCTCTACAGCATCTCTGCAGTAAAGTGAGCTAAATTGCTGAAACAGCTGCTGTGCTGACAGGCTGACCTGACTGATCAGTGAAATATAAACACACTCAACCTGTGACTGTGTAACATCAGAAACAAAGAGAAACACGAGGAGAACCAGCTCAAGACTCCTGTGCAGGGGAAGCTGTCTGATAGTGCAAAGTCATCCTGTGTGTTCTGCTTTTGGGTTATAGATGGTTAGATCTACGAGTGCACCTAAACACAGCATGAATGTTGAACCACACGAGCAGGCTGTTTACAACACTAACTTCCAGTGTTGGGACTAACGCGTTATTAAGTAACGCGTTACAGTAACTACGTTATTATTGTGGTAACGAGCACGGTAACTAGTTATTATGCCAAAACCAGGAACGCGTTACTCGTTACTGGGATTTAGATAGGCTCGTTACTCGTTACTTCGTGTGGTGGATATCGCGGAGCTTCCACAGATTCAATAACATTAGCAAGTGGTGGAGGCCAGCAGGTGGATGAAGGAAAAGGGAGGCAAGAGGAGAGACCCGAAGCGGCCGCCGGTCCGCGTGTCAGAAGACCTGAACTTCAGGTAAGAAGTTATGACCTGCAGTCTATCGGAGTCAGATATAAACCAAGTTTAGGTGGAGTTTATTTTCGGTATGCTGACATTTTCGTACTGCGTGCTAGCTAGCATGATGGAGTTTCTATACAGCTGGGTGGGTGCTATGTTACTGATGTTGAACTTTATTTTGTTCATACGGTTAATTATTAGAGTTGCCAACCGTCCCGTAAAAAACAGAATCGTCTCGTATTCAGAGAAAATATTACGCGTTTCGTACTGAGGTGAAAAGGAACACAGTTTGTCCCGGACTTCAGCTACAATGAAAAAGACACAAAGCTGAAGCTGCACAGCTGCCTCTTCTTCTCTCATTCTCTCCTGTTTCTACTTCAATCACGAAACTGATCAATGATCAGCTGATCGGCTTTTCTCTCTTGTTTGTTTATCGCCCACTTTGCGCCAGAAAGAGGAAACCAGCGGATGTCACGTTAAACAACAGCAGCACGTTTAAGCTTGATCAGCTGTTGTTAGAATTTATTTAATATTAATTTCTAGTATCAGCTGATGTTTGCTGGAGCCACAGCTGTAAAGCTGCTGGTCATGATATCGGTTTGTATATCTGGTGAGAGGGAAACATGAAGATGAAACCAGGAGATGTCCTTACTGAATCATCAGAGCTGAACAGGTGATGGAGAAACAGGTTTACCTTTTAGGTGACATGAATGAGTTGAAGGGAAGTTATGAACTGTTTCTGAGAGACAAATAACACCAGGATCCTTTTCTACGTAGCTGACAGCTGGTAACTGTGCAGGGGCGGGTCTAGCAAAGTGTTGCCAGGGGGCCATGTAGGGCATTAACAGGGAAAGGGGGGGGACAAGGAAATAGTTTTCTTTATTATTCTCATTTAAAATGTCTCGCTTTTAAAAAAAATAATTATCTGAGTCTTACAACAAACAATTGATAGATTGATACATATATACCATCAGAACAGTGTACATCACTGTCACAACAGTGTTTATTTTCATTCAAAGGCTTTATGATTTTTCCTATAATGGTGGGCCGGTCTCTAGTCAAAATGCCCGGGACGATTTTTTTGTCCCAGTCCAGCTCTGCAGCTCATCTGCAGTCTGGTGTTACCTACATCTTCCTATTCAGAAGGCAGAATTTCCAAGTTCTGAGTACAATCAAAAGCACCACGACTGCAGTTTTTGTGTTGGATGTAAAAAGCAGGCTAGAATCATGGCAGCGGTCAACGACGGTCCAGGCGTGGGATTTCTCTCGTGGAAATGTGCACATTATTTTTTCCTTTCTGTTGGTAGGTGGCACAGTGCACTTGTGGCAAGTAAGCAAGCTAGAAGACTGGCAATCTTGCTGGGTATCCAGTTACGGAAGCAACACATTAACAAGAGAATTCTGAGTAAAACCAAAGTTACTTTCCCTAGTAACTAGTTACTTTGAAAGTAACGAGTAACTTGAAGTAACTGAGTTACTTTTTTAGAGAAGTAACTAGTAATGTAACTAAGTTACTAATTTAAAGTAACTTACCCAACACTGGTAACTTCCTCTCTGGAGTGAGACGTTGCAACCTCAGAGAAAGAAATGTGAGAGAAGTTTCCTCCATCAGGCTGCAGCTCTTATCTGACCCATCTGTGTGTGACTGGTTACAAATATGATCAATTAAACAGGCAAAGCGCCCCCTGCAGGCCCTGGATGGTACAGTCTGATCAAAGTGACCGTCCGTCAGGGCCTCGCTCACTGCCTCGATCAGCTCCTCCACCGTTGTTTGCAGCCCACAGATTTACACGATCAGCTCTTCCAGTTCAGGTCCTGTCGCCTAGCAACCACCACCTAGAATGATAATGTAAAACTTTCATTAATCAGAAGCTCAGAGTTTTGACTTTAATTTTAATAAATTTTTAAATCTAAACATATTGTAAATCAAATAAACGTATCTATCAAATATATATAACTTTGACTACAACAACCAACAGCAGCTTTCATTCTGTACTGTCACTGTCACAGCAGATTTTGGATTTCCGAGAGATATAATCTCTCCAGTGTGTCCTGGATCTGCCTTTGGGCCTCCTCCTGGTGGGATCTTATTCAGATCTTGTTCTTTCGGTCACTACCCACAGCTGGTGAACACAGGTGAGGGTGGGGAAGTAGATCGATGTAGATCGAGAGCCCTGCTTTTACACTCAGCTGTCCAATCTGTCTGTCAATCTCCTGTCACTCGTGAACAAGACCCCAAGATACTTCAACTCCTCCACTTGTGGCAAGGACCCGTCCCCAACCCGGAGTGGGCACTCCATTCTTTTTCTGAGGAGAATGGACCGATCTGAGGACCATGGATGCAGATTTGGAAGTGCTGATTCTCATTCCCACCGCTTCACACTTGGCTGTAAACCATTCCAGTGCGAGCTGGAGGCCACCTCCTGATGAAGCCAACAGAACCACATCATCTGCAAAAAGCAGAGATGAGATTCTGAGACCACCCAAATGAAAGCCTTTTGCCACTTGTCTACACCTAGAAATTCTGCCCATAAAGATTATGTACAGAACCAGTAACAAAAGGCAGCCTTGGCAGAGGAACAAATCGGACTTATTGCCGGCTATGTGGACCGAGCTCTTGCAATGATTCTGTATGGACCAGATGGTCTGTAGCAATGGGCCAGACACCTCATACTCCCAAAGCACCTAGCACAGGACACCCCGAGGTACGCGGTCGAATGCCTGGTTGGGCAAACTCCCATGCACCCTTGAGTATCCTGAAGAGGATGAAGAGCTGGTCCGGTGTTCCATGTATAACGGACGGACGTCCTTTCCAGCACCCTGGCATAGACCTTGTCAGGGAGGCTGAGGAGTGTGATCTCCCTACAGCTGGAACACATCCTCCGGTCCCCCTTCTTAAAGATGGGAACCACTCCAGAGGTACCACCCCAAACACAACCAAAACATCCCTAAAACATCCAGAGTCTTCAGGAACTCAGGTTGAACCCAGGGGCTCTGCCACTAAGGAGTAGTTTAACTGCCTCAGTGACTTGACTCACTGGACATTGGGGGTCTTCCCCTCGTCGCCAGGCTCTGCTTCCTCCACGGAAGACGTGTCAGTGGGATTAAGGAGGTCCTCGAAGTATTCCTTCCACTGCCTGACAATGTCCTCAGTCGAAGTCAGCAGCACTCCACCCGCACTATTAATATGCACTGTCCCTTTTAAATAAATGCATTCAAATTATACATAGAACATTAATGATAATACAAACTAATAATGTCTTGCAGCTCGGCCCACTGTCAAACTTCACTCCACGACGCCTCTCTCCAGTCACCATCCTGCCATGTTGGTCTGCAGTGTCTATGACTTCTTTCCCAGTAAGATCAAAGTGAGCTGGCACAGAGACGGACAGGAAGTCACCTCTGATGTCACTTCCACTGAGGAGATGGAGGATGGGGATTGGTACTACCAGACCCACTGCTACCTGGAGTACACACCCAGGTGAGCATCATAATAATAATAGTGCTGAAGTTTAAACATTTAAAGTCCAGATCTGAGAGTCACTAATGTTTGTGTTGAAGGTCTGGAGAGAAGATCTCCTGTGTGGTGGAGCATGCCAGCCTGGAGAAACCTCTGATCACTAACTGGGGTAAATACCTGTCTGCTCGTATCTACACACCTGTACATACCTGTCTGTCTGTCCACCTGTCTGACTCTCACCTGTGTGACTCAGATCCCTCCTCATCCTCATTCATGCCTAAGACAGAGAGGTACAAGCTTGCCATCGGCGCCTCAGGACTGATCCTCTGTCTGATCTTGTCTCTGGCTGGGTTCATCTACTACAGACAGAGAGCTCGAGGTCAGAGAACCACTCTCACTCACAGACCAGTTCACACCAGAACCAGTTCAGACCAGAAACCAGTTCAGACCAGACTGAAACCGTTCAGAGATGTCAAAATCTCAAACCACATACGATGGGTCTAAAACTGGTTTGGATCTGGTTTACATCAGTATTTTTTTAATATATTGATGTTTTAAAATTTACACTTTTGGGCAGGTTAAGGCCAGTTTTACAAATTTCTAGAACAAAACGGTACATTTTCAGACAAGTGTTAGTTTTTGGCTGCATTCAAACGCAGGTTTTCTACTGGTTTCAGAGAACTCTTGGTCCTTGTCCAATCCCTAAAACATGAAACTTTTCCAGATCATCAGTATTGCTCAGTTTAAAATCAGCTTCCATGAAGTGCTTTCAGAGTTTGTTGATGACTGTGTCCTCATCTCTTCTTCTTTCTCCAGGTCATATCCTGGTTCCCACACACTGAGGCTGTTCCTGGTCCTGGTTTTCTCCGATGTTTTAAAGTCAGCTGCTTCCTGTGTTTAGCAGACTGATGCCGATGTAGCCAATATGTCAGCTCACCAAAGAATAACTGGAACAATATCTGTAACAAAAGAAGAAAATGTATTCAGGGTCTGACTGCAGTTTACCATCTGTGCTTAATATCTTATAGAGCAGCGGTCCCCCAACCCCGAGTCGTTTGGTACCGAGCTGTGAGAGTTGAGGTTCGGGTGTAAAATGTTTGGTTTTCAGGGTTTTTATTGTTTTTTATCGTTATTTTGTTTTTGTTGTTAACTCAGTTTTCGTGGGTCTTTAAACGTGTGTTATGAATAAATCATCTTTTTTTGGTACCGGTACTAATTTCATTTTGTGGTATTTATTTGCGACACCTTAAAGGCCGGTCCCTGAAAACATTGTCAGGCATAAACGGGTCCGTGGCGCAAAAAAGGTTGGGGACCGCTGTCATAGAGATTTCTGGATTGGAGCATGTCATCCTTCAGGACTCACATCTGCTTTACAGTTTACTTTTTGACCATGGGCCCGCTGATACAAGCGCTCTTTAAATGACTGTGACTCCGTCATTGTTTGTGCTAGTGAGAGCATGTGAATGGCTTTGAAAAGATGAGAAGCTGTTCTTTACGGGATATTTGGGGTATTACGGTAGCACAAAGCGTTCACAGGCTACTGCTGTCTGAACACAGAAAAGTCAACTCTGCTTAGGTTTTACCATCAGTGTTTTGCAATGCCGTAGCTCCTCCACCAACTGGGCTGGAGAGACATTTCAAAGACGAGCTTTACGAAACTTTACTGTGCATCATTAGAAAGCACGAGCAGCCGCAGTCCAATCACAGAGAAGAATTGATGATTGATTGATTGATGATGATGCACGGAGCAGAGAGGCAGGAATGGAGAAGTGGCAACGCACAAAAAAAGACCAGGAGATTTAAAAACTCCAGTGTGGCCCAGGCTGAAAACCCTTTTTATACATATTTAAAGTTGATGTTGTGTTACATTTTGTTCATGTTGAATATCAGTTTCCACTTAAGTATAAAGCTGAAAAAACTGTCTGTTTTGTTTCTTTCTAAATGTCTGTAAATAGTCTGGCCAGCAAAATACTAAAAATGAAAAGAGCTACAGTGGCTTGCAAAAAGTATTCGGCCCCCTTGAACTTTCCCACATTTTGTCACATTACAGCCACAAACATGAATCAATGTTATTGGAATTCCACGTGAAAGATCAACACAAAGTGGTGAAAACGTGAGAAGTGGAACGAAAATCATACATGATTCCAAACATTTTATACAAATAAATAACTGAAAAGTGGGGTGTGCGTAATTATTCAGCTTGAACATGTGACTGCTGCATCAGTGCACACAAAAGTCTTTGACAGGTTTTTAAGATCATGTGAGCGTCAGAGCGATCCAGCGATATTGATCAGTAAAGGCAGCGTTATGTTTATATTTTCAAAAATCAACAGACTCATATTCATGTTTCTGTCCATGTGCACCTCTGCTGTCATATTTGGATATTAGAAACTTCCTCTTTCTGCTTGTTGGACAGTCCAGTGTTTCTTCTTTCCAGAGCTTAATGTAAATGAGTCCCTATGTAACTGATATGTACACTGTATCTTTGAGTCAGGGGGAAAAACTATTTGTTCATATTCAAATACTGAGTACAGAGTGTGTGTTAGTACAGATAATTATTCACTGCAGAGCTGTCTGCATGAACACCAGAGAAGAACCAGATTCAAACCTGCAGGCTCATTTCATGTCTGTGTACAGAGGTGCTGTGTGGACCACATTTGAACTATTGCTTTGTCTTCATGGACAATTTTAAACAGATGATCATTTACTAAGAATAATCATATATTTCTTACAGCAGTGTGTGATAAACTAGATATCTGTGTTTAATATAAAGTGCTGCGTGTCCATCAAACAGTGAAGAGCTGCTGGATTCATTGTTTCCTCCAAATGAAAGAAAAGTCATTTTCATGTGACAGAGCGACGATGCAGTGGAGTCTGTTTCTGCTTCTTCTGATGGGTGAGTGATCATTTTACCAGGGCTCCTGATTGTTTCCACCTAAAATCCTTTAGTTTGATCAGGACTCATTAAACAAATGAACTCTTACTGAGAAAATCCAGGATTCACCTGTAAACTGGACAGTTTGATGGGAACATGAGTTTCCTGCTTGTATCAGCAGATATTCAACAGTGTTTCTTCTGTTTTAGGTCAGTGTGTCTTCATCACATGTCAGCTGTATGAGTACCACTTTATTAAAGAAGAGATGAGCTGGGATGCAGCACGGGCATACTGCAGAGAGAACTACACAGACCTGGCCAAAGTGTTTGACCTGACAGACATGACAAGACTTCAAGACTCTGCACAGAATCAAACAGAAGCCTGGATTGGACTGTACAACATCACAGGAGGAGACAACAGGAGGTGGCACTGGTCTCTGCCGGGGGAGGAATACACTGAAAATAAGACCTGTTGGGGAGCTGGAGAGCCAAATGATCAACCATATCCCGAGAACTGTGTGAGGACAAGCATGGCGTGGATAGATTTCCCCTGTACTTACACATTGCAGTTCATCTGCTATAACGGTGAGAATATGTGGACGGTAATGTAATAATACAATATTTAATAATGATATAATTTAGTTTATAATCTGTGTTCCTGAAAGAGACATTTTTAAAAATGAGAGAAATTAGTTGATAAAGATGTTTTTGTGTTTTTCTGTTGACTCGACAGAAACAATGAAAGACAATAAAACCTTTCATTTGATTGAGACATCTGTGACCTGGACTCAGGCTCAGAGCTACTGCAGACAGCATCACACCGACCTGGCCAGTGGACTCGATCAGATATACAGTGAAGAGTTTAAGAAGCTGCAGAACTCTACAGCTTTGTGGATCGGCCTGTTCAGAGACAGCTGGAGGTGGTCAGATGGGAGTAACTTCTCTTCCAGATACTGGGACATGGACTCATTTAATGATGGACTAAATAACAGGAAATGTGCTACGACTCTGTTAGAGAGATCAGGAAGATGGAGCTCTGCTGGATGTGACCAAAGAAAGCCTTTCTTCTGCTATGATGGTGAGTTTACACAGATTTATCTCAGCTGTTTGTCCAATAGATGAACTGCTGGAATCACTGAGAAGATTTAGGTCAGTATGTTTCTTTTGTTCTTCCAGTGAAACTGGACCAAACATCCAGAGACTTAAAGTCCAGATTTAACTGATTTCATGTTTTCTGTGATTTTATGGCAGATAAACTGATTCTGATCAGAGAAAACAAAACCTGGGAGGAAGCCTTGAATTACTGCAGACAGAAACACCATGACCTGGTTTCAATCAGCAACCCTGAGGAGCAGCGATGGGTCCAGGAAAGAGCCAAAAACGCCTCGACTCCTTTCGTGTGGCTGGGACTGCGCTACGGCTGCGCTGCACGTTTGTGGCTTTGGGTCACTGATTATGTAGTGTGCTATGAGAGGTGGGCTTCAGGGGGAGAGACTGAAAGCTGTGACATGTCTGCAGCCATGACCACAGGAGGGCAGCACGAGTGGGTCAGTCAGAGGAAACATGAGACATTTAATTTTATTTGTATAAAACACTGAGGTTTAAACCTAAAGTCACTTCTTAGCTGCACATGTAGATTTTCTGGGGTGAACTCTGTGTTTCTGCTCAGTGTTTACAGTCTCTGGGTTTGAAATGGGAGAAAAATGACCAACAGATTATTACCTGCAGGTTAGATATGTGCAGAGAGCAGTCTGTGTTTCATTTCCTCTCCTTTACCAGAGTCAGGAGCATCTTGGTTTCTTCCTTCATTGTTGCTGGATTGGTTCATTATTAAACTGTAGCAGGATATTTGTTTTATTTAGTTCAGATATGGTGATGGTTTGAATATTTCTGCTTCATGTGCTGTAAATCTTTGTATCACATCATTGTATCCTCAGCTTGAATTACAAAGCCTGTCACTAAAAGCAGGTAAAACCATGTTTGTGTCATGACTCCA